>NW_028258372.1:44703117-44856898 GCF_053883595.1 Heterocephalus glaber | reverse complement strand
CACGTTTAAAACAGGAAAGAAAGAAGATGTGTTGGTGTAGATTTCCCCACAAGCCTTCCGTCTGCCTCCCTCACCCCTCAGATGTACCTAGGCCTTCAGGGCTCCCTGAAAACAGTCTCACCCTGAAAGGACCTGAAACTAAGGCTGCTCCATATGTCTACTTCACCTGCCAACTGTTAAGGCACCCACACGATGTGAAGGACTGGCTCCTCCACAGCCTGGAGCCCGATCTGCTGCTTCCCCTCGGGGCAGGCACACACAGAAAGCTCCAGCAGCCTTCTCACGCCCTAGAAACCTCACCCAGGCTCCAGGCACAAGGACAAAAAGAGCCAGGAGCCATTCCTGGGACGACACCTGAGACCAACGCCCACGCAGTTCTAAAATGCTACCAGCTTCCTTTCATCCTCCCAAAAACATAAATATTCAGGCTGAAAATTTCTGCTACCTCAAAAATAAATTCTCACGTTTCCAATGCTACCAACTGTCGGGGAGAAAATAAAGCCAGAATTTCAGAGCTGGGCAATACTGCTGGAAATACACGTAATCCGAGGGCTCAGAATGTAGCTAAGGGCAAAGCACTGGCCTAGCATTCGTGAAACTCTGGTGAAACTCTGGGTTCCGCCCCAGCACCGTACAAAACAAAAACAAACAAGGACACGCGCTTGCTTTTTCAAAGTCAAATACAAAATCAGATCACAAAGGCGCTGGGGACCAAACCCCCATCACAACCTCCCTCCGTGGTTGTGGCCGCTCAAGCACAACATTCACTGGCTGGGAACCTGGAGCCTTCTCACCCGTGTAAACTTGGAAGCACTTCCTGTTTCGTTCTCTGCCGCCGCCGTCAGGAAAGGTCCTCACGGGCCCAGAGCAGAGCTGAGGGCACACGCTCACTGCACCAGCACTTACGGGGCAGCGCGGCTTGTACAGGGTAAGGCAGGGCGCTGTCCTGTCCCAAGGGCCTTGTGCCGCCAGGCCTCTCCCCGAGCAGCTGCTCAGACAGCCGAGTCCTCAGCCCAGCCTCGCTCACGCTCACGACAGACAATCACTGGGAAGTTTCCCCGTCCAGCCACTGCGCCTGACGGCTTACTTCGTCAGCCGACAGAAAACGGAGTGAGCCAACCTCCCCCACACACTTCCCAACATGAATGGGAACAACTTACTAGAACAAAGCAAATAATGATGCCAACAAGCAGGCACTCCCTAAACTGGCCAAGCAGACTTTTCTGCCGAGAACGAAGCTAGGAAACAAACTTAAGAAATTCTCCACTCTTCACTCAGATGAACTGATCAGCAGCAGAATACCCAGAGGTCCGTCATGCCGGCTTGCCGTGCCCCAGGAGGCTGCTGGGGGCTTCCTTGGCCACCCTGGTAAGAGGAGCACACCTGGCAGCACTGGTCTGACACCAGCATGAGGCCAAAGGCACACAGCGACAGAGGCATCACTCATGTGCTCAAGGGTGAAGACTTCCGGCTTAGCCTCTGGGAGTTTGAGAAAATAACCTCACTGGTACACAGGACAGAGCTCAGAGTCGCTGGATGCTGCAGTGAAACCAGGAGGAAAGAAGTACGGTGAGTCCCTGACTTACGAACACTCAAGGTGCGAACTTTCATAGATGCAAACAGTCCTCACATTCGGTTTTTTATGCTTTACACTGTGTATCTGTGTCAAAAGCGTGTAAGACTCACTTTGTCAGACTGATGAACAACCAACTTCTGCATATTTCCCGAAATGGACCTCATTTGTACATCGGGGACTGACTGAAATAGAACAGTTTCCACCTCCACTTGCTAGCAGGCTTCGCAAGTCTCTACGTCCAGGCACACAAAGGGCTGCAACTAACACGGCACAGTAAGGCAGGCTAGTGGCACCACCTCATTAGGACATGTCTGCTAGTCACGCTGCTCCCCACCTTCCCCACATCGGGGCACCCAGGGCGAAGTCCTGGTGCACTCCTTCCTGTCTGAGCTCTGGCACTGTGCTGGCCTCCAGCTCCCAGCTCACATGGCCCTCGAGGCCCCTCAGCCACAAGGCCTCCCCTACCTGGGCTCACACAGGTTGGCCCCATCACGAGCTGCTCCACTGTAATGCTTGGCTTGAGGCACACAACCCTGGGCACACTCCAGGTCTGCACCAGGTGGTGCTTTCATTAAACAATCTTTCCCAGCAATCCTCACTCTGAGACAAAAGCAACTGACTGACCAAGAGGAATCTGTCTTGTCCAGACACACTTCGCTTCTCCAGAGTGGCAGGGCAAGGGCGACAACCTCACAGCCCTCACGGCCCTGCAGAGCTGCCAGGTGCTCAGGTGCAGGCCCGGACTTTCGCTGCAGGCCCCTCGGGACAGCGGGACGCCACAACCTTACCTTTTGTAGAAATGGAAGCGCTCCGTGAGGAGCAGAAACTGCTTCTCTCCTTGAAGGAAGAAGTGCCTGGCCCTGGAGACAGCAGGCTTCTGGGTGTACTCGCAGATGTGGGTGAAGTTCAGCTCCTCCCTCTTGAAGTAATTTCGGAGACGCACGTAGTCAAAGTAGGAGGGCACATAGATGAGTGTGTGGGACATGATGGCGTCACGGTACTGAGGCAGAATCTTGTTCACGAAAAAGTTAAACCTGATTTGGAAAGGCAAAGGGCAAGGTTAGTGGTCCAGAGCAGAACAAGAATGGTCTGGAGCTGTGCTGTAGGCCCGGCGAGTCACAACCTCACGTTCAGTTACCTCAGGCCCAGTGTCTCGCTTCCCAAAAAAGATTAGGTATGGACGGAACCTGATGCGGACACTGAAAAATAAGTGCTAACATCACACACTGCACAGAGCAGATGCAACGCCTTTATGCCCTGAAGACACCATACCATCAGTCAGTCGGTCAGGGAAAACCGCCCTGAGCTTCTCCCGTCCGCTGAGCACCATCGTGCTAACCGGTCACAACGAGGAGGAGGAGGAAGACCGGGACACAGAACTAGGACACAGCTGTTGCCCCCAAGGCTTCCAGTAAAGCTGCTGACATGGGACACATGGCACAAAGCACGTAATGTGACTTAAATCCCACAGGCCAGCGGCGGGGATGTAGCTCAGCGCCACAGTGCCAACCAGCAAGTGCGAGGACTGAGTTCAATCCCCCATACAAAAAAGGAGGAAATTTTAAAAATAAGTAAATGCCACAGTGATGCAAGAAGCGGCGCTGACTCAGACCCAGCCAACGCGTCCGTCTGGACCTCAGCTTCCTCCTGAGTCCCGGGACCCCTCTGATCTGCTCGACGCAATCTATTGAGGTTGGATCCCCGACACGGCCCAGGGAGCCCAGCAGCAGGCGGGTTACCTGGCATCGATGGCGGTGGCCAGGTTCTCAGGATCCATCCTCTGGAACACGTGTGGGAGCTGCGCCAGCACGTGACTGATGGAGCCCGGCCCGGGGACATTGCGCACGGCCACCTGCCAGGGTTCGTGAGAACATCACTGCTCAGCCCTGCCCTGGAGCACAGAGCGCGGAGCCTCATGAGCAGCAGCACGGTGACACCCACCTGGCCTTCCAAGTTGACGCAGAACCTGTTGAACACAGAGTTGATCTGCGCATCCTGCAGGGCCCCAAACAGCAGGGTCTGGCGGTAGAACCTGGCCCAGTTATTGAGGCTCCACATCCGTACTCGAGAAAAGTCCACCCCGTGGGAGTCCAGGGGCAGCAAGTTCATGTGGTCCATCAAGTGCTGTGGGCAAAGAGAAGGCCACCATTAGCCTGCACCGACCGAGCGTGCCGGGCAGTGCTGAGCACGCCACAAGCCCAGCGTCGCCTCTCACCGCAGAGGACCTCAACCACTTTCTCCACTGCAGCAAGAAACCCGAGGCGCACATGGGTGAGCAAGATCAGCTGAGACAGGCCACCTCCCGGGCCTTTCACAGTACCTAGTGCAAGTCCTTCAAAGCCACTTCTGAAATGCCACCCTGCAGTGTACAGGCCCCGGCCCCACACCTGACAAAGGGGCAATGACACGGAACACAGAGCAGCTGTCTTTCTGTGACTCAGAGGTGCTGTAGACCTACAGGGGCCCCAAAGCCTTGCGTTTGGAAGGCAACTATATTACGGGGGCATGAGACTGACTTGCTACTAAGAGGTGGGGCCCCACTAACAGAGCTGGGTCACCGGGGCATGGCCTAGAAGGGGTATCTCCCTGTGCAGCTCCTCCCTTCAGTCTCTGCTTCCTGTGCACCATGAGGTAAGCAGCATTCCTCTCCCCGGGCCCTGCCCAGATCAGAGGCAGCTGACTTCGGACTGATACCTCTACAAACTGTAAACCTCTCCTCTTTTAAGTTGTAGGAGTCAGGTGTTGTATCCCATCTACAAGGAAATCGAAAACAACATCCAGTTCTCCAAACATCAGTGGCCCAGAGCACTACAACTGCTTTTCCTCAAACTAAAGAATATGACAACTTACTGACGTGCCTTTTCCATTTTATTACATTTTCAACTGGCAAATATCAGGGTTGGATACTAAAAGCTTATTCCGTGCTTTAGAAGAATGTACTACCCTTATGTGGCCCAAATTCCCACAACTGGAAGGCCTACAGCTGTAGAAGTGAGTTCCCATTTGCAAAAGAAGCAAGCGCTGTCTATGATAAGGGCATTCTGAAGCAGTTTGCAACCCTCAGCAAAGAACTGCAGAGTATGAGGAGGAAAAACAGAAAGTGGATAAAGCTGCCCCATAAAAGATGCCACAGTGATCTCCCATCTCCAGTGAAGACGGAGCCCAAGAAAACGGGCACCAAGAGAGGAGATGAGGGATGGTGAGGCCAGGGTGCTCCACGTCTCACATACGAAGACGCTCAGGGGAGAGCCCCCCCCCCCCGAGAATCTTTACATCTGGGCTGATCTGAGGGCAGAGGAAGGGGAACCAGCATTACCAGGACATGCTCCCAGTTCTGCATCAGGTAAATGTCAGCCTGATCGATGATGAGGAGCTCAATGGAAGACAGAAAGTCACAGTCTCTCTTCTTCACCCCTTCTCCACCGATGATGGTCCTCAAGCCCAGCGGGGAGGCGATGAGGATGTCAGAGGAGTAGAAGGGGGCGTAGAGCCGGATGCTCCTCTGCAGCACCGCCACTCCTGCACAGAGCACTGAGTGTGCACCCGCTCCCACCAGGGCTCCAGGTCGCAGCGCAGCCCCTCGGCCCCGAGCTGTGCTCCAAGCACGCTGCGCAGTGACACACTGACCACCCCTCGTCTACAGTTGCTTCCAGCCCCAAGCCCTCCTTCCCTTCGGTCCCCCAACCTCTCCAGAGTGCTCACTGCTCTCAAGTCTCCCGTCCACTTCTTGGCGCACTGCCTTCTGGCTCTGATTCCCAGAGCTCCAGCCTCCCTGCAGGGTCTGCGCCATCCTGACTCTGGCTCAATCCCAACAGCCCTCAGTTACAGGGCTTCGTGTCCGGAAGCACAAATGCACGTTAAACCCTGAAATGCTCTCTGGCTTGCTTCTGTCCCCAGGACTTCAGCACCCCTCCCCAAGGCTCCTTTCCCTGACCAAGCCCTTGCATGTCTTTCCAGATCCAAATATTTCTTCTTCCAAAGGCCCCTCTGTTCCTCCTTCACTCTACCTAAAGCTTCCAATAACTTTATTTCCTACCCATGGCTTTAATGCTACCTTCATACAAATTTGTTGTTCCAGCCCAAATCTTTTTGCTGTGCTTCAGACCAGCACACCAGCAGCTTGCTGGACATGTGAATGTGTCCCAAACCAACACTGCATCCATACGAAGCCTGTGTCAGCGAACCCTACATCATCCCAGGCTTCGTCCCCAAAGGCCTCCGCACAAATGTTTCTGAAACGTTTTCCTCCACTCCAACCACCCCTCTTGGTGACTGGATAGATCTTACTCGGGTTTCAACCTCGTACAGAAGGCAGCGAGGTGGGCATGCCTTCCCTATCCACACTGCCGCCAGCCCAGACCAGTGGTTTGCTTCCAATGCTCCCAGAAGCCCTGTGGCACAGGCAGCATCTGACCTCCGCACCCCTCAAATGGACTTCACTGCCAAGAGGAACCGCAACTTTTATTCCCAGTTCCCTAACAGTGCCTGGCATGCTGCAGACCAAAAACGATCGTGAATAAGCTCGTACGACTATGAGCTTTCAAGGCAAACAGCCAGGAGGGCAGGAGCTGAACGAGCAACCAGCAAAAACACAGTGAGCTGCAGGAGTCGCTGAGTGAGCAGTGGTCCCTGCAGCACCCACCAGCTGCACCGCAGCACCTGAGAGCGCCCAGTGCCGAGCCGCTCCTTGGAAACGTGTAGCTCACATGCTTTCCCACGTGGCTGTGGCCCGGGCCAGACTCTGCCCTGGCAAATGAGGCGGCGGCCAGAAAGCCCAGAGCCCCAGGCTCCAGCCACTCCGTGACCCGCACAGCACCCCATGCTGACGCAGAGAAATTACCAATCCTGAAGTGGTCATCGATGTTACCCACGAACACAGCCTCATAGTCCTCGGGCCTCTTCAGGTTGGGTGGTCTCTCCTCGGGGTCCGACCCATATTCGCTCTGAAATCTCTTTCTGTTGCTCACGACAACTTTCTTCTTGCTGTCACCCTCGAAGAGGCTGATGAAGAGCTGCACCAGCCGCAAGGCAGCTTCCCGGAATGGCACCACCATCAGGACCTGCGTAGGGGCAATGGCAGCCTCGGTGGGGGCGGGAGGAGAAATAGCAAGCCTGGGGATCTGCTGAGGACGTGGGGCTCAGGAGCCCTGTGTGCACGCAGTGTGGCGCCCGTGTCATCCCAGCAGGGGCCTGGCCCCGTGGACTCGGGCCCATGGCTCCACATGGGTGAGACGCTTCTCCAGAAGCACCTTGGCACAGGGCCATGCCCACCTCAGATCCGTCTGCCAGCCAAGACTCAAGGACAGACATGAGGTACTCTTTTGTGTCCCACAAAGCTCAGTATTGCATTTTTATGCAAAGACCCAGTTAATAAAAAATTTTTTTTTCTGGTACCGGGGATCGAACTCAGGACCTTGCCCTTGCGAGGCAGGCAGCAGCACCACTGAGCTACATCCCCAGCCCCCCACTTAATAAATTTACAGCAAGAAAGTGAAGTAAAGAAAAAGAAATGAGGCTTTCCTCATGGGGCAGCCACCCCGCGTCTCCAGGAGTACTGTTATCTTGATTTTTCCTCTTTTACTTGGCCCAAGCTTGCTCTGCAGAGCCAGTTCCTCTCTCTTCATTTTTTCAAATAACTTTTGTCACCAATTTAAAAAAAAAACTAAAGAAAAAGGATTAACACATCATTGCTTTTCTCGTACATACCCTAGAATCTTTTTTAGAAAACATTGTAAAGTACTCTTAAAACAAGACCAGAATTCAGTGAAAAATAGGACTACTTTCCACACATTTAAAAACACTCAGAGTTATGGTTGAGAGCAAAAACACATGGCTCATTTCCATCACTGTGAAGCAGTATGAGCAATGGACGGAACACACGGCCCAGTGCCTGTCTCCGCCCCATGCAACGCTGTGAAGCAGAGAAGCTCAAGATGCCAACAGCTGAGGCAGATGGAGCCCCGAGTGGAGCCAGCTTGGCCAAATGAGGGCAGCGGCTCAGCTGGTACAGGACACGGACACTGCACTACTGTCCCACCGGGCGCCTGGGCTTCAGGTCCCCAGCAGCATACAAGGGGCCTGACTAAGAAACCCCTGAGCCATGTCAACACTCAAATCGCAGTCACCTAATGCGATGGCGCTTCTTCAGTATGGCGACACAGGCTAGGGGAGGGCGTAAGGCCCAGCCCCACAGCACCGTGAGGAATGCACAGAGAACTAAAGAGCACTCTCCCTTCTGCAGCTCCTCAGACCCGCCGGTGCTCAGACTCCTAAACACAAATAAACAGGGTCAATTCTTTAAGCAGCAGTAGCTTCACGGGGCAAACCCACTGTGTTTTCCAAGTTTGTGCTCTGACACAGCATCCTGAAATGAGCCTCTGGCTGCAGCTTCGTCTGCGGCTCCTTCCCCGCCTCTCTCTTGCAAGGCCCTCTGCGGACTGGAGCTCACTCTGACCACGGAGAGAGACTGCGTGCTGCCTGCCTGGCTGGGCTGTGGGTCCACCCGTAAAGCCTGCAGCCTGGAGCGCCTCCCTTAGCTTCTCCACTGTCAGAGCCGCCCGCTCAGCTGCTGGCAGCACCTCTGGCCTCCGCCTGCCCCCTCGGCAGCTTCTGGCTGTCACTCACCTTGGGCCTCGTCAGGCCTTGGTCCCTGAAGCCATCGTCCTCACTCAGCCCGGGCTTCTGACTTCGCCGCCTGGTGTTGTTACTGAGCACTCGGGCGTTGGCCTTGAGGACGTGATTCAGCGCATGCAGGCAGTACACGCGTCGGATCTCCTCCCCGTTCCCCAGTGCAGTCCTTTCTGGGTAGAACAGGTCCCGGTAGGAGTTCATAAGCAGGAAGAGCTCTTTCTGGAGTGGGCTGAAGGGGCACCTGGATTTCTGGGGACCAGACATGAACTGGCCGTTGGTCTTGGTCCAAGTGGAGCCCAGCGGCTTCTGGAGATGAAGCGACTTTAGGTCAACATCCTTCGGAGGCTTAAACGTTTCCATCCTCTGAAACCTGGAGGAAAAGACGAGCTGGCCCAGGGTGGGCCACTGGGGAGAGGCCCGGTGCCAATCAGCAGGGACGGGGCTTACAACAGCCGCCGCCAGTGCTTCACACATGACCACGACCCTTCCGGACGGACGCAAGGACCGCCTCGCTTGACCCGCGGCAGACAGGTGCCGAGACTCGGTGGGGAAGGAACACTTGGCCCACGGAGGCAGGGGGACGCAGGCAATGTCGGCTAGAGCCTAGGCCTACTGGCTTCCAATCAGCTCCAGCTAGACGTGGGGCACGACTGTCATCCCAGCCCTCAGGAGGAGGGTGAGGCAGGAGGATCACTGTGAGTCTGAGGCCAGCCTGGGTGACACAGTGAGTTCAAGGCCAGCCTGAACAGCACATGGAGACCCTGTCTAAAAAAAAAAAAAATCCGAGCTCCTCACCCTACCAAGGTCTTGCACTCCTCTGCAGTCACTTCTGGGAGTAACATTCAGTCTAGGAAGAAGGGCTCCTGTGCTCAAATGACTGTGGCCAACATCACCATGCCTAGATGGGGAGACTCAGTGTCCATGTGTCTGTCCTTCCTCCCTCCTCCCTTCTTCTGGTTTGTCTTGTTTTGTTTTTTTGAGATAAGGTCTCACTGTGTAGTTCAGGCTAGCCTTGAACTCACAGCGCTCCTGCCTCAGCCTCTCAAGTGCCAGGACTACAGGCATGTGCCCGCACACATGGCCACAACATATTTTAGAAACCACAAGTCCTGAAGAGTCTTTGGACAGGAAATGCATTCATGTTGATTCACTCAGAATTTTCAAATTTGATATGGGCAAGTAACAATTTCTATTTAAAAAACTATCTACAGCCCCTCCCCTTCAGACACATCTATTAGAATTCCAAGGAACACGATTTCATGAGATATGAGTTTGGGATATTTTCTAAAAGCAGACTTCAGCCATAAAAAGAATGAGCTACTGGTAAATAAAACACCCTGGCTGAAACGCCTGGGGTTTCTGAGTGCAAACAGCCACTGTCACAAAAGTCACACCCTATGATCCCATGTCACATCTTTGAAAACAGAAAGATGGAAGTGGAGCCCAGGTTACCAGGGTTAGGCATGGGCAGAGCAGACGGTGGGGCCCACGGGCGCTGGACTCGTGCTGCGCTCTGACGGGTGCAGACTCAGGACCCTACACGGACACCAAAACTGAACACATGGAGACACACGGCCGGCAGGGGACGCCAGGAGACTGGGTGAGATGCTGAGGCATCAGTGTCACTGTCCCTGTGGCACCCTACTCTGGGGCCCTGCTAGACTTCACCACCGGGAAACAGCAAAGGCTACAAGAGATGTCAGTGACTTCTACACCTGCTGTATTTATCACCTCACTATTTTTATAAATTTCAGCCAAAACAAGGACAGCCAGGCATGGTGGCACACGCCTGTAATCCAAGCTACTGGAGGCGGCTGAGGCAGGAGGACTGCTGCGAGTTCGAGGCCAGCCTAGGCCACACAGTGAGTTCAAGATCAGCCTGCACTACATGGTGAGACCTTGCCTCAATGTGAAAATAAACCGTACTGGTCCACGGACGGACTCAAGCTGACTGTGGGGCTCGGCTGGGGCCGTGGCTGTGGAGGGCGCCCTCTCACTGGTGCTCTTCCCTGTGCTGCTTCCTGGCCGCCATGATGCCAGCAGCTCTGCTCCACCAAGACATCCCCACCTCCGAGGCTCCCGCCCTCAGCCTGGGGTCAGGTACTGTCCCAGGAGGTCCCCTCGACCTCCTGAGGGCAGGCGACGCCCCTGCAGGTGCCGCTCTGGTCCCCAGCACGCACACTCCAGCCCCACCTGTGAAAGACCTGCTACTGCCGCACAGCACGCATCCTGTGTCTAAGTCTAAGACCACTGTTTCACTCAGCTTTCTCCAAGCAGCACTCACTTTGAGCCGATGGGTCGTTTTGGGGTTTGTTGGAAGCGCTTGAACTTCTTTTTCTTTCAGTTCCTTGTTCACATGGTGCACAAATGGATCTAATTCAGAAATACAGACATTGGCACGCTTAGCACTGACGGCCGGGCTCCCTGGTCTTCCGTGAGTGGCACGCTGACCTCCCTGCTGTCAACGCATCCCTCTTTCCATCCACCTTGCCCATCCTCTAGCCCATCCACACCGTGCAATTTCAGGCAGGCTCACTTTCCCAAAACAGCTCTCTGTACATGACTTCCCAGCTCAAAAACCTGTGGAGAAACTTCTCAGCCTAAACTTCAGGGCACGGTGGGCTGCGCCTTCAACCTCAAATTCTCTTCCGCCTGTGCCTTTCCCGCCTCACTAAAGCTTCCCCTCTCCTTCAGCTCATTTCCACACACCCAAGCATTACCAGTGTCACGCCACCTGGCTCACAGCAGCTCCCGCCCAGGCCTTCTGCTCAGGCGGCGTTGGCTTCCTCAGAGGCTGTCGGTCCTACCCCTCACCTAGGCGCCCAACACATGCGCATCTCGGGTCAGCAGGCAGGCAGGCAGCAAGTTCCCCGGGGCAGGGCCCACGTCTGGCTGATCTCACGCTGAGACCTACAGCGCCCCCGACCCTCCCTTGCCCAGAGGCGGGGCTCAGGGAAGGCGCTTGGGTCACGGAGCCTCACCAGGTCAGGAGCGGAGTGTGCCTGTCACCAGGAGCTGGGCCTGTCAGAGGTGGACATGGGCGGGACCTGGAGGGCCCATCTCCCTCCCTGGCTCCTTTCTCTCAAGGCTTCCTGGCCACCGAGATGCAGGCAACTTTCCTCCGCCCGGCCCTCCCACCATGCTGTTTCTGCATCTGTGCCTGTCAGCGTCTGAAACTGTGAGTCTGAGGTCAGCCCAAGTTTCACAGCAAGGGCCCGTCCCAAAAGCCAACACACAGAAATCCTCAATACCGCCTGAATCAGCACATGCTCCGAACAACAGCACCAGTAGTCTGGGTAACCTTCAGGGCTCTGTGCTGGCCACCCAGCCCCTCCCAGACCCCCTCTTTAGGAAACAGAGCAAAGTTAGATGACATTCAAGGATGCAAACGGCAAAACTTCAAGGGTAACGCACCTTGTACTAAATACCTAAGAGCTAACAACACAACAAAAATTCTAGGGGCCTTCTTTCTATGTGAGCAAAATATCCAAATTTCTGGACAGTCAGGCTCCTGGTGTTTCCAAGTTTGGATGGGTTTGTGCCACGATTCTACAAATGCTACCTACTCCGCCCTCTCTTGCATAACAGCTAACTGATGCAGACGAGCCAATCGAGGGGTAAACTTTTAGCTCCCTAACCGCAAAGCTGAACTGAGGAAGGCCACTGGAAGCAGGAAAAGCGATCGGGACAGAGAGCCCTAGCCTGCCTCCCCCACCACGCACAGCTGAGAGCCGCCCAGCCCGGGCTGCACACCGCAGAGGCCTCGTGAGACTGTGCGCCGCGTGTCGCTGGCAGCAACCAGCTTGGGGAGGAAAGGGATGGGGCACACTCTGGCTTCAAAGCTTTCCCTGGAGGAGAGGACCCCCGAGACTGGCCTCTCCTGGGCCTCAGGCATCTGAAAAAGCAGGGCCCGAACCAAAATAACACGCAAGGCATAGAAACAAGGTGGGAAGCATTTTCCCCTTCTTCTTTCTCTCCTGCTTGGGGAGAAAATCAGAAGTCTCCCTGGCCTGGAGAGCTGGCTTTCCACACTGCCCTCAAAGTGGGCCACTGTTCCCTGTCCCTTCCCCAACACTCACTCGCCAGTGAAGGGCACAGAACGTCTCGCAGAAGTATTCTTCCCAGCTCTCGATGCAGCCACTAAACCACTGTCGCTACTGCTGCTTATTCAACAGGAGACGACGTCAGTGCGTAGCCCCGCGGGGCCTGGGGAACCCACGTGGCACCCGCGCGTTCTGACCTTGTGACACTTTCAGAGAACAGTCGTCTCCACCTTCCTCTTCAAGAAAATTGGTCTCCAGGCTGAAGAGCGCCTCATGTTTTGCATCTGTGAACTCGGCTGGGGGTTTCTGCGATTCGCCAGGAGTCTCCCCATCTCCATGGTTTTCCTCCTCGGCTTCGGCAGATAAGGTCACCTCTGTAGTTTTGAGACACATCTTGTAAAATTATTTACTCATAAACATAACCAAGAGTTCAAGGCCAGCCTGGGGTACACAGCGAATTCAAGGTCAGCCTGAACTGCACAGAGACCCTGTCTCAAAAAAAGAAAACAAAATTTTAAAAATTAAGAATAAAAAAAGAAAAATAAAAGAGAGGGCCAGGAATTTAGCTCAGTGGCATCGCGCCTGCCTTGGAAGCACAAGGTCCCAAGTTCGATCCCTTGTACACCCCCCCCCAAAAAAAGTCATACAAATGTATAACTATTATACATATCTGCACAACATACATCCATAAAAACTCAGGTCTGAAAAGTTATGGATACAATGTCAAAAATGTTGCTAAGTCTCTTAGTGGTGGAGATACGGGTTAACCACAATGCCCTCTTTAAATTTTTGCTGTAAATATGTATTACTTTTATAATCAAAAGAAGTTTCTATTTTAAAAATATGTAAAAAAGCAATGAAAACCAACTGAAACCCAAACTAAAGACCCACAAAGAAATTGTAAATCTGCAGCAATGAAATTTTATGCCAATAAAACTGATTAATCAAAATACTAAGAATGGTATGTGATGCCTTAAAGTACAGAAAAAAAGAGGCCGTAAGGAAAATGGGCATTAACACAGTAAGACGTGCAAAGTTACCCAGGTATATTCAGACAGCAGACTACTACCCAGCAATAAAAAGGATCGAGCTACTAAGACACAGGCACGGGCGAATCACAGTTAACATAAGGAGAACAAGACAGACACAGAAGGGCTCCTATTCTCTGACTCCACTTGCAGGATTCTAGAACAGGTAAAAATAATCTGCAGTGACAGAAATCAGGTCAGGATTGCCTGAGGTCAAGGATAGGCACCAGATAGCTTCAATATCTTTATTCTCCGAAAATGGCTTTCTATGTCACTCTTCCAGCAAACGTGGTCTCCCTCAGGGAGAAGCGGAAACCTCTTTAAAACAGTGACACAACACAGTGACAGAATTATGCTCTTCCTGTGTCAGAGAGTCTTTCATTAGGATCAGTGAAGTTCCTGAAACAGTTAAAAATGCTGTTTTTTCATTTTTCTGCTCAGAGGGTCCTGTGTTTCCCTCAAGAGTCTCAACACATAATCATGCCCTGTATAAGTTAAATCCCTGCTTTGGATCCACATCCGCACACGAATTCACAGTACAGGGCACTGTGCCCCACGGGACAGTCTGCGTATGGCTTTGGCAAAGATGACTGAACCTCAAAATACTCACTCTCCTGCATCTCAGCTGACTCTGCTGCTGTCTCTTCTTCCTCACTGACATCTTCTTCATTCACTTCTGCATCATCTACACTGTCTTCCTCCTCTTCCTCCTCTTCCTCATCCTCCTCTTCTTCAGAAGCATTCTTTAATGTGGCAAGTAGTTTGTGGTACCCAGAAACCTGTTCTGGTTCACTCTCTGATTCACTTTCAGAATTCGAAGTATCTGAACTTTCTGACTAAAAAGAAAATTTTTAAAATAAAGACATTTTTCGCATCATCATCCTAAGACTAAACAGGCTGACTTTCCTAAATAAAAATTAGCTATCTGCAAAAAAACAATCTTACCTATTTAATTAATTCCGGCACAAAATTTACCCAGAACAGTTAATCTAGCTATGACTATAGAAGCTCTTATAGTCCCTGAACTGCTAACGCCCCACATGGAAAGAAAACTGACTTTTAAAACATAAAACTTTAAAAATAAATAAATAAATAATAAAATAAAACATAAAACTTTAGGCTAGAAGGAAATTTAACTTAAAGGTGTAACAGGAAAATCACAAAACAACAAAAATTGTACTTTCTTTAGATTTGTTGTATGGCAATAGGACTTTTGTTTGTTCTGCACCCTATTTGTCATTCCTTTTATGGTAATCAAAAGACTCTTCCTTACAATTCACTAATGGCCCTGTGGTAAGCCTTTCTAGTAAGACATAACCGGCTCAGGATGGTTTCAAACTCAAGCTTCTGTATTAGTTACCACAATGGCATTTTTGTAGACATACGCATTTAAGACTAAGCAATATTACTAAAGTAATAGGTTGCACGTAAAATTACAAAGGGCAGAAATGTAGTCAAACTTTATTATAGCACATAGAATCTTAAAGGTGACAGCCCAGTCCCAGCTATTATAAAGAAGGTACACAGCATTACTTACCAGTTGGCAAATCTGCGGTTTTGCTTCCTTTCCAGAAACCCTGAGAAGAAAGAGGCAACATTAAGGTCTAACCACTAGCTTGTACCAATTAGAGAAAGTCTAGCGACACAACTTTCAATGAAAAAGGCCATATGTGCCACTATAAGTACATTGTAACCACAGTTATGTAAAAACTCACACCCACTTGGACAGGGATTGCAAAAATATGACAAATGGAAAACTGGCAAATGAAAAATTTAACAATGTCA
Organism: Heterocephalus glaber; assembly: GCF_053883595.1. Lineage (NCBI taxonomy): Eukaryota > Metazoa > Chordata > Mammalia > Rodentia > Bathyergidae > Heterocephalus > Heterocephalus glaber. The sequence continues at coordinate 44,841,836 of NW_028258372.1, read as the reverse complement.
CATGAGAAACAGGTCCCTCAATAACTGGCTCTCGTGTTGAAGAACACACCTTGGCAAATAAAGGACTTTGAAGTCAGCTACGGAACTGCTCGGTCAGAATGTCTAAATGCAAGTGAAGAGGCCAAAGCCATAGACGAGCATTGAATTATAATTGAGGCAGGCGTGGTGGAGCACACCTTGTGATCCCAGCACTTTGGGGGCTGGCAGAAGAATGGAAAGCCAGAGTCCAGCCGGGGCACCCCGGGACACTCAGCAAGATGCCGTCCCAAATAAAGCAAAAACAAACTTGTAGCCGGGGATTTAGCTCAGTGATTCCGTCGCCTGCCTCGCAAGTTCAAGGACCCGAGTTCGATCCCCGGTACCAAAAAAACCCACAACCCCCCCCCCCAAAAAAAAACCAAACTTGTGAAAGAGGGCTGGGGACGCAGCTCAAACCCCAGGTGCCCTGGTTTGGACGCCTCCTGGGGTCTGCCCAGTAGGCGAAGGTCTCCAGCCCTCTGACCGCGGACGCCCTTCCGCTCGGGCGGCCCCGCACCTGTCGAAGAAGGGGTGCTCCTCGCCGAAGTCCCGCAGGTGCTGCTTCTGCTTCTTCGTCAGGCTGCTGAGCAGCTGCCTCCGGCGCACGCGCTTGCCCATGGCCCCGGCGCCAAGCTCCCACCGCAGCGTCCCGGAAGGAAGCAGGCCAACACGCGCTCGTGGGCGCCGGCGGCGCTTTACGGCGGAGCGGGTGCCGTAAAGCACGCTCGCTGCACCTTCCGTGCTTGCGACAGATGTTAGACTTCCGTCGGCCCCGCCCCCTGCGGGGCTTCACCGTGCAGGCGGGGTTTCCGGTGCTCGGTTAGGGCTCATCAGTTTGCGCGCATGTGCAGCGGCAGGAATGTCTGAATCATGTTGTACTATTTTATTTTTCATAAATGTAAGTGTTCATTTTCTTTTGTTATTGGTACATTTTATATATATATATATATATATATATTTTTTTTTTTTTTTTTTTGTACCGGGGATCGAACTCGGGACCTTGCGCTTGCGAGGCAGGCGCCTGAACCACTGAGCTAAATCCCCACCCCTGTTTCCAAGATTTGTCTCTTATAAACTGTGCTGCTGTAAACATGGGTGTGCATATATCACTGTGGTGTGATGCTCTTAATTATTTTGGGAAGATACCAAAAAGGGAAATAGCTGGGCTAAATGGAACCTCTACTTTTAGCTTTTTGAGGAACCTCCACATTGATTTCCACCATGGTTGCACCAGTCTACACTCCCATCAACGTTGGAGAAGGGTTCCTTTTCCCCCACAGCCCCTCCAGCAATTGTTATTGGTTGATTTCTTGATAACATTCTTTCTGAAATGAGATGGAATCTCAGTGTTGTTTTAATTTGCATCTCTCCAATGACCAGTGATGTTGAAAATTTTTTCATGTATTTATTTGCCATTTCTACTCATCTGAGAAGAGCCTATTCATTTCAGAGGCCCATTTTTGGATTGGGTCTTTAAATTGGGGGGGGGGTGATTTTTTTTTTTTTTTGAGTTCTTTATATATTCTAGATAGTAGACCTTTATCTGAGGAACATCTGATAGAAATATTTTCCCCCACTGTGGGTTGCCTCTTCACTCGGTTGGTGATTTCTTTTGCTGTGCAAAAGCTTTTCTTTTTTTTTTTTTGTACCAGGGATCAAACTCGGGTCCTTGCGCTTGTGCAGCAGGCAGTGAAACCACTGAGCTAAATCCCCAGCCCCAAAAGCTTTTTAATAAGATGAAATCCCGGTTGTTGATTCTTTCTGATATTTCCTGTGCAACGTAGGTTTTGTTCATAAAGTTATAGCCTACACCAATGTCTTCAAGAGTTCTACCTATTCCATCTTCCAGCAGATTTAGTGTTTCTGTTTTAATATTTAGATCTTTGATCTATTTCAATTTTTGTTTAGTGCGTGGTAAAAGATATGGATCTAGTTTTATTTTAGAGTAGTTCAGGTTGGCCTTGAACTCACTGTGTAGCTCAGGCTGGCCTCAAACTGAAATTGATCCTCCTGTCTCAGCCTCCCAAGTGCTGGGATTACATGTGGGCACCACCATGCCCAGCTATGGGTCTAGTTTTAATCTTCTGCATGTGGAAAGCCAGTTTTTCCAGCACCATTTATTAAAGTGGCTTTCTTCCAGTGAAGGTGTTTGGCTCCTTTGTCAAAGATAAGGTGGCTGAGTGTGTTTGGAGTTATTTCTGCCTCTTCTAATCTGTTCCATTGATCCTTGGATTTTTTTTTCTTGTCAGTAACATGCTCTTTTTATCACAGTAGCTTTGTAGTATAATTTCAAGTGAGGGATTGTGAAGCCTGCTGCCTTGCCTTTGTTGCCTAGAATTTCTTTTACCATTCTAGGTCTCTTCTGGTTCCAAATGAATTTTGGGATTGTTTTCTGTAATTCTGTGAGCTATGTTATTAGTATTTTGATTGGGATTGCATTAAATCTCTATAGCAATTCTGGGAGTATGGCCATTTTCACTATATTGGTTCTTCCTACCCAATCAAGAACAAGGGATATTTTTCCATTTTCTGATATCCTCTTCCATCTCTTTTTTCAGAGTACTGTAGTTTTCAATGTAAAGGTCTTTTACTTCCTTTGTTAGAGTAATTCCTAGGTATTTCTCTTTTTTTTGATGTTTGGGTTTTGTTTGTTTGTTTGTTTTTGTACCAGGGATCAAACTCAGGCCCTTGTGCTTGCCAGACAGGTCTGGTGCCACTGAGCTAAATCCCCAGCCCTGGATGCTATTGTGAGAGGTGTTGTTTCCCTAATTTCTCTCTCAGAGAGTTTATTTGTGTACAGGAATGCTATTGATTTTTGAGTGTTGACTTTATATCCAGCTATGCTACTGAATTTGGTTATCAAATCTAGAAGTCTTGGTTAGAGTTTTGGTGTGTTCTATGTAGAGTATCATGTCATCTGCAAATAATAATTTAACTTCTTCCTTTCCTATCCTTATTTTTTTTATTTCTTTTTCTTGTCTAATTGCTCTGGCTAATAATTCCAGAAGTATACTGAATAAAAGTGGTGATAGTGGACATCCTTGTTTCTGATTTTAGAGTGAAAGTTTTTAGTTTTTGTTTGAATCTATTTCATGGATTCCTTTTCTTTCCTATGTTAGGCAATCATGGTTTCCAAATCATCTGTTCTATCTGTATCTGCTCTAGAGTCAGTAACCATGTCTTTCATTATGGTCACCATCTCTGTAGTTATCTGAGAAATTATTTCTGCTTTGATTTTTTTCTAGAGCCTCATTCATCTGCTTTGTTACTCCTGCTGTTAGCACTTCAGAGTCCAGGTGGGTGGCTTTCAAATTGTTCCACCTCATTGCCCCCTGGGTTTGCCTTTGGCGAGCTGGAAGTCTGGGGGAGTTGCATCTTGCTTAAGTGTCTTCTCATTTTCTATTTTTTTTTAGTGTAATTCCTGGGTTAATGCTTGTAAATTACTAATGGAAGGTAGCTTTATTGCCAGTATTGAGAACCCTTAGGAAATGACTACTTCTCAGAGATGTCTTCCAGGTGTAGCTGGCTTTGGGGGTTTGAGTCTGTTGCAAGATCCTACCTCTTCAGTTTATTGGGGATGAGAAGATGCTGCCTATTGACCTAGCCCCTGGTTCTTTGGCCTATAGTATTGTTTATGACCCTTAGGCAATCTCAGTCCTGTGTACCAGGAAGAACAACTGATTAGAACAATTATGTCACCTTGGCTAAAGTCCTACAATCAGCAATAACAATAGCATCAAACAGTGTAGAAAATGACAAACAGTGGTCACTATTTGCCACCTTTAACCATATGAACTATATCTGTGGTTATATAACAAAATCTAAAAGAAACCAGAAAATTTAGACAGTAAATATCCCCTAAATATGGTGATTTTACCTTCATGGGACAAAATTTAAAAGGGGTTGGGGGAAAAATAGAGAAATAGAAGAAGAGGAAGGGATTAGGAACAAGGCTGGAGCACAGAGGAAGATCACACAGACTTTGGAAGCTGGTGAAGAAGACAGGAGGAAAGAGAAAAGAAAGAAATAAAACAGGAACAAAGCAGAATAACAACAAAAATACTGGAAATAATGTTCACACTCATACAAAACCAAGAATAAACCAAAAAAGAGAAAGAAAACAAAATAAAACAAGAAGAAAAAATATCCACTTCAGGGCATGTTTCTGCTGTCACTGGTAGACAGACTGGGCAGACAGATCCCAGATCCCTGTTGTTTGATCTCAGCAAGCCCACAGTCTGTTTATGGTGGGGTAGTGTATAATCCCAGGAAGTCTGCACTTTTAGTTCCACTGAAATTCAGGCTGGTTTCTGATTGTGAGGTTGGAACCTGATTTGTTCAGCCTGCAACATTCTGTGTACCTCCTGCTTGCTTAAACTCGGCTTCCTACCAGCTTTAACTTGGCTCCTTGACCTCCTGCCAACAAGTTCTGCTTCACCCTGACCCTGGGAGCCAAAAGATGGAGCCAGCCCACAGCTGGTCAGAATTCCTTGCTCAGTTGGCCCCTAACCAAAATGGTTACTGGCCAATCACCCTCTCCTGGGGGACATCTGAGCCCAAGTAACTCACCAGCCACTGCAGTCTGCTGCATCCACTGGTCTGTTCCACTGGTGCATTTCTCCACAGAGACCTCTGGGGTCACCAGTGGTCACTGCATCAGAAGGTTCAAACCGCCCCTCCCGTGCAGTGAGTCAGGGCTCAGGGAGAAAGCGCCACTTGTCACCTCCTTTTTCTGCATTGTGGTCTTCTCTTCACTCTCCCCATGAGCTTTGATTCTTGCTTTCGGATCCTTGCTGGGTCCTGAGGACCCACTTCCCTTCTATTCTCTTCCTCACATTCCTGTATTCCAGTGTCTGGACACCAAAGAAACACTCTGCCATCTTCATATTATACCATTTTTTAAATGTCTACCAAGCTGGGTGAAGTGCCAAACACCTGTAATTCTAGCACTCGGAGGCTGAGGCAGCAGGATCCCAAGTCCCAGCCCAGCCCAAGCAACCTAGCAATTTAGCAAAACTCAGACTCAAAATTAAGAAAAGAAAATTAAAATGGGGCTGGGGTGGAGCTCCAGCTCAGTGTGAAATCCTTGACTTCCATCCCCTGTATCACACACACAAAAAAGTACTGTCTACTGACATTTAAGGGAGCTGGCATGCCTTACTTCGTCACAACTATAGGCTTTGTTAATAGCCTACTGTGGTAAGTGAGGAAATAGAGAAGTTATATAATAGCAGAAGAGGAGCTGAAGCTGGGCATGGTGAGTCATGCCTGTAATCCCAGCACTTGGGAGGCGGAGGCAGGAGGATTGCTACAAGTTCGAGGCCAGCCTGGGCTATGTAGTGAGACGCTGTCTCCAAAAAAAAGTGAAAAAGAGGCGATGAAACCCTACCTTTGTCTAACGCAGCCAGTTCTTACCCACGAAGGTCCACCTGTGTGTTGTGTCAAGAACTGGACCACAAGCCTGAGATTGTGGCCCTCACCCCACCTCTACATTTTCTGAGAGGTTGGTACAGTCCCTGAAAACAAATCTTTCCCAACCTTCCCCATCTAAGAAAAACATAAGTCAATACTAGAGAACACAGCAGAATGGGAGCCCTGTCAGAACTGAGCTCAGCAAAGGGGATTAGCAGAATGACTCAGGGGTACCTTTTAAGTGCATGGATCTTCCTGTGTGAGAATAGTAACCTAAACTGCACCTGGGGACCTAGCTCAGGGGCGGAGCTGTTGCCTAGCACGTGCAAGGCCCTAGGTTCATCCCCCCACCACAAAAAAACACTAAATAAAGAGCAAAACTCAAAACGCCAGAACAGGACTTAGTACTTCAGGGATATGCAGCAGTGTGCGGGGCTACTTGAGATCATAGAATAAATGGAGTAAAAAGTTTTCCCCTAAAATATAAAATTTTTGTGATATCGTGTTCTATAAAAACCAAGTACTCCCTGGGTGTGGCAGTATGTGCCTGTAATCCCAGCTCCTTGGGAGTGTGAGCCAGGGGGATCGAAAAGTGAGACTCTATGCAGAAAATAAATAAAATTTCTAAATCAACAACTGCAGAATTCACCCAAACACTCAAGCTAACCAGGAGCCGGCAGACGCCACTCGCCTCCCTGTTCTTAGGGGTCTGGGGGAGTTTGCTTTGGCTCTACACCACGTCCCATTGTCCATGTTGTGGTAAGACTGCTAGAAAGCTGTTCCTGCCAGGTGTAGCAACATCTACTGCTCCTATTTAGAAACGAGGAGGCTGGCTGGGGTGGGAGACAGACAGGGCGAGAGAGTCAGGGAAATGCGGGAGCAGCTGGCTGCCCAGGAACCCGTAAGTAGACATCTGCCTTCTCTGGTTCCAAGATAAAAGGTGCAGTCGCGTAGGTCAACAAAAGGCTGTTTGCAGAATGTCATCATGTATTTTAAGACACAGTATAAAGTGGCTGTTACAATTAAAAAACAAAACAAAACACTTTTTTCTTCTTTTGCAACTTTCCAAGGGCTCCAGCTTCTCGCCCCAGAGACAACCAATTTCTTGGAGTCCTTCCAGAGATGTACATGAGAAACCACACTCGGGCCATCTCCGGGTTTCCACATCTTTTCGGCCTGGCGTACTGGGCTCGGCTCTTCTTGGATTCAGGAAAAAATGTGCCCTGGTCCCACCCAAGCCTGCACAGTGGATCACTGACCAATGGAAACAAGCCCCCTTCTCTCAAAAGCATTTAGATTGGCCTTTGACAACACAAAAGGGGATATTTTGTGAAGATTTAACCTGATAACCAAGAACTGAACCCCTTTTCATGCCTCTAGTCGAAGTCTGGTCTTCACAGTCTTGGTAATTCACAGCACGGAGATGCATAGGCCAGTGAATGAAGCCCCAGCAAAACTGGAATGAACTGCAGTTTGTCCTCTCACCTCTTCCAGCCCTCAGCCCTCCCTTTTTCCTCTCCCAAAGTTTGCTTTTTACCTCTGCTCACAGGCACTCAGTATTTTCAGGGTTAAGCGTAGTCCAGGAAATACTCTTCTGTATTAGTTCACAAAGAGATGTTAATGGATGCGTAAGTTACTTTCCCGTGTGTATTTACAAATTCCTGAAGACTCCCTAGGATAATGATCTCAAGGTCTGAGAGAAGGATAGCTGTCTCTTAGGGCAGAATGTCAAGCCAGGAGTGGTGGTGCACACCAGTAATCCCAGCACTTTGGAAGGCTGGTGCAGGAGGACAGAGTTCAAGCCCAGCCCGGGCAACTTGGAGACTTAGCAAGACCCTGTCTCAAAATAAAAAATTTTAAAAGGGCTGGAGGATATAGCTCAGGGTATAACAAAGACCCTGGGTTCAATCCCCAATTCAGAAAAAAAAAATTCAGAATAATGCAATTAATAATTTAAAAGAAAAACATCCTGTGGAAAATTTCACAAAACATCCTATGGAAAATTAGACAAAATGGAATAATGAACTCCATAGACCTGTTACTCGACTTCAACAATTAGCAACTCAAGGTGCTCTTGATCTATAAATATGTCCATCCATTTCCCCCCACTCTGTGTTATTTTTGAAACCAATCTCAGAAATTATATTCATCTGTGAATATTTGAGTATGCATTTCTAAAAAATAAGGACTCTTTTTAAAAAGCATGGCCATAATGGCATCATTTCAAATAAAAAGTAACAGTAATTGTTGAATACATAATAACTCAAGGTCCAAATTTCTGACTTGCTCATGGGTGTCTTTTCTTTTTTACACTTTGTTGGTTTAACATGTTCTGCTGTCTATATTTCTCATGAATTGACTGCTGGATCTAGAATTTTGATAAGACTCTGCTTTAGTTGTTGTTTTATTTATGTCCACCTTAAAGTATAGGATGTCTGATTGCCTTTTTGTGATGTTACCGAATATCAACGCAATCTTTAAATTCATTAGTACAGTCATACTCTATTTTAGGGGACAGCATTCTAATTGTAGCAGTACTTCCTTACTTACGGACAAATGTCTCTCTTACATGTTGCTTCTACAGTGGTACAGTTTATAGGAAAGAATAAGTGCTTGATTTTTCCCCCCTTCATTTAATTTTCAACATCAGGATGTAAAAAGAGTTAGGATGTGTTATGTACATGTACCAATTCCCCACAATGAATGTAATCATTACATTCTGAAAACATGTACTAATAAAAATTAAAATTTTTGAAAAATAAGTTGGCCACTGAATCTTCTAATATGACCGGTCAAGTTTGTGCTTTTGTTCCTAGCATCGTTATTAACTTACAGAGTTATACAGACTGGTGTTTAAATCCTTTATGATAGCATATATAGTTTGAACAAGCTCTTTTGATATGTAACCGTATTTTTATGAAGACAAAACCACTCCCTGATGCAGACTGCAGAAAGTAAGCAGGGGTCTGTCTGAGACTCAGAGCCAGGCGCGGTCTCTGAGGGTACAATGCAGACCTAGGAGCCAGGGGTGTGCAACGTGTGAGAACGGATGTGACAAGGGAGCCACCCCAAGCCAGAGGTGAGCGCTTAATGATGAAAATGCAGACATTCAGACCAAGGTTCAGGTCTGGGGAGAGTCTGGGGAAGAGTGTGTGTACACGTGCATGCTCACACGAACGTGCGCACGTTTCGTGTTCTCCGAGTGGTCTTAAGTCAGTTTCCTACCTACAAGACCAGCTCTTCCACCGCATGCGTACACACACGTCTCTGCACATCCAAACCCAGACAGCCTCCGCTAAGACTGCGGCAGAAATCAGTCTCTCCGCCCTCCTGATATTACGAAAGTAGCTTAGCTGTTCATTCAAAAACTATTTCCTGAACCCTTGCCTTGTGTGAAGTTTTGTTTTTTTTGTTGTTTTTTTTTGGTACTGGGGATCGAACTCGGGACCTTGCGCTTGCGAGGCAGGCGCCGGAACCACTGAGCTAAATCCCCTGCCCTATGCCTCGTGTGATGTGCTGGCAGCTCACGAGAGGAGGAACCAGAGCCACGCAGTCTCGCTAAGGCGCTCACAGCCTTACTGGGCACGGGTGACAGCACAGTCGTAGGACGCCGCCGTGAAGGGTGGGCTGGCCAAGGGGCTGCCCAGGAAGCAGCCAGGAAGCAGCCAGGATGTCGCCTCCCAGCCTGGAGAGTCTGCTCTCCCCGGAGCACTGCCAATCCGGCAGTCAGTGAACGCTGGCGTTGAACTCAAAATTGATGTGGTCTCGATTTTGGGCTGTGTGAGTTGTTTCTGTTGACCACAAGGACAACGTGTGTGTGTGTGTGTGTGTGTGTGCGTGCCTGCGCTCGCGCGCTCGTGTGTAGTTCAAGACAGAACCTGAGGGTTCTAGCACAATGAGAAATTAGAAAGCTGTGTGGTCATTGGATTCTACACCATTTGTTGAATATAGAGAAATAAGCTTCCTAGGTGGAGCATTTTAGAAAATGAAATTGTGTCTGAAAAGAGTTTGTGATGTGTTTTACATAATGTAGAATTGTAAAGCATTATAAATGGTTCCTCCCTTTCTGTTCATCTACACCCATAATAAGCCACCGCTAAACCCAGGGCCTGGGTCAGTGATACATTTTGTTGGAATTATCGGGATGATTCACGTGGCTCCAGCCCACCACTGGAAGTAATTTATCAGTTTATATTAATCTGGTTGAGAATAAGCCTGAGATGCTGGGCTGGGCGGATAATCTTTTGTGTTGCTGCTTCTGCTGGAATGCTGGTAGATCTATAGTCTGGTTTTCGTATTTTCCGGCAAGGTCTCAGCTTGCCCATGCTCATTCTCTTTCAAACACTAAGCAGTTACCGTGCCCCAGGCATGACACAAGGCATCAAGGATTTAAACACTCAAACCTGGGACTTTTCCTGGAAAAATCTTATGGTCCTGAAAATCATAAGATCAGTTAGCAAATGTTACACTGCTGTGAGCTAGGAGGAACATAGAGAGTTACAGGAATCCTGAGGACAAAGGACTTCATTCTGCTCTAGGGGAACAGGGCATTCTGGGGAGCTGCAGAGGACGGGTGGACTCGGGGTTTCGGGGTGGGTGAGGGGAAGGAACGTTCAGGTGGACAGAAAACCAAGGAGGCGTTGAATAGTCAGGGGGTGAGGAGCCAGTCTGTGAGGGGCCTCTCGTGCCTTGCTGGGGAGCTTAGGTCCAATTCCATAAAAGCCACAGATCAAGGATTTCAGAGCAGCTGTGTGAAGAGATTTGGACTTCAGATAAAGCACAATAACATCTGGTGTGGGTGACAAGCCAATAAATCTGCCTTTCCAGTGCCTTCCCTGAGCAGGCAGTTTGTATTGTGCTGCCCATCAAGACCGGAGCTGCTAGTCGTGGTGGTGAAACGCACACACCTCTAGTTCCAGCTACTGGGGAGCCTGAGGCAGGAGGATTGCAAGTTCAAGGCCAGCCTGAGCTTCCTGGCCTGTTTCAAACAGCAAAATATTTTTACCAAATATTTCCTCCTACTTCTCAACAGTTCTTGAAACCAGGGTCTCAAGTGTCCCCTGGTGTAAGTGTCATAATTTTGGATAGTAATGAATTCTGTTTACTGGGAAACGGTGAATGACACCATGCGATCCCTGCCGTCTCCCAGTGGATCCGGACAGCTGCCCAGGGCAAGATCTCAGAGTAACCCAAAGGTCTCACTCCCCACAGCTCCTGCAAGCTACGCGCCCCCTGTATTCCTGTGGGCCAGGAGACTCTGCCTCCATCTGCCAGCGCGAGTCCTGACAAGTTAAGTCCACAGCTTCCTGTCAGACACTGAGGATCCAAGCTCGAAAGAACCTGGTGAGTCTCCAAAGTATCATCCTGACAAAGTCAGTAGTGAAATTAGTATAGAGAGGAGGGAGTCATTAATCTAATCCAGGAAGGCCTGACTTGAATTTACATGCCTTTTTTTGGTTTTGTTTGTTTGTTTTGGGGGGGTTTTTTTAGACAGGGTCTCTCTATGCAGTTCAGGCTGGCCTTGAACTCACTATGTTGCCAAGGCTGGCCTCCAACTCATGGCAGTCCTCTTGCCTCAGCCTTCCGAGGGCTGGGATTGCAAGTGTGCACCATCACACTTGGCCGAATTTACATGCCATCTTGCCTAAGAAAATCATGATTCTTCTGCACACCACCCATCATTCTATGCGATGATTTATGAGAACTTTTTTTTCTTTTAGAAAAAGGGAAGGAAAAAACGTCTCAGGGCACACATTGTGGTCCAACTTTTTATTTATTTATTTATTTATTTATTTATTTATTTATTTATTGCAGTGCAGGGCCTTGTGCATGCTAGGCAAGTACTCTACTACTGAGCTACCTCCCTGTGGCTGTACTCTGAAAAAATTAAGAATTATGGCCAGGCACAGTGGTACATCCTATAATCCCAGCAGTTGGGAGGCTGAGGCAGGAGGATTGCCATGAATCTGAGGCCAGCCTGGGCTACATAGTGAGACCCTATTTCAGAAAAAAAAAAAAAAAAGAAAAGAAAAAAGAAAAATTAAGACTTACAGTATGGAATGACAGTGGATCTATATTTGCTTAAATCAGTATTCTTCTCCCATGTTTGATTGTTGGCAAATCTCTCCCCAGTGTGATCCTAACATCCTAGCCCTACCTCCTGAGCCAACTCCATCCGGTGTGGTAGACTTCATTGATCTTAATCTTTTTCCTTGGGCAATGATTTACCTTACAATTGGGGCAGCTTATCTTCTTCAGATAGCGAAGCCCCCCAAACATTAGATTTTCTGAAACTTTAACAACCATATATTTCTTATGAATAGGATTTTGTATTGCCTTCCTATGCATTTTCATTTATCCTTGAGTTCTTCATGCATTTAACTACATTGAACTAAAAGTGGCCTTTATTAAGTTTGTTGTACCTTTTTTTCCATTGAAAATTCCACAAAGGGAAATTGCAAACGTCTGTCCTTGTAATTTGACTTTGAGTGCAGTGAGTACCATGCCACTCTGAAAACTTATAGCTTCTCTAGCGCTGTCTGAGGATGCAGGTAGGGAAGCTGGAGCCACACAGCATTTATTTTGTCCTTTAATCCTAGAGTAACTGTGACTGTGGCTCCTTTGATGGCTGAGATTGTTGGCAGTCTTGGGGCAGAGTGGGCTCCACTGTAAAGAGAGGTGGGTGATGGTTGAGGATTGTTAGCTGACACCCCAGGGGGATTTCTTTAACCACACTCTTTGGAAAGCAAGCAGGTCTTGAAAAATCATCAAAAGAAGTCCAGAGAAATGTGCATTCCTGATTTAACATGAAAACACTGGCCTTTCTCTGAGAAAAGTAGTTGAGGTTTATTTCCTAACTAGGGTATATTATTTGAGGAACAATCATTCTTGAAAGTCGCTCCTGTGATCCAGCCTTTAATTAAAATAACTGAATTTGTTTCTAGTGTAGCAGTCCCAAGGATGTCTGCTGTCTGCATGGCTAGGTGTCCTCCTCTCCCGGGTGGCTGGGTCACTCAAAGGTGCAGACTCCATTCACACCTGTGTGTGACTCAGGTCCAGGGCGTTCAATGCACACGGGCCTGGCTGATAATGAGGGCGTGGGTTGGAAGGAGGCCGTGGTGTTCCCAGTGCCAGCCCCCTGTCTGATACATGCTTGGCCCTGGGTCACCAGTCCAGAGTCTTCCGTGTCTTGTGCAGAGGTGCATTTCCTCATCATGGCTGTCTGTGACCCTCCGTCAGGCTCCCTAGTTCATCTGACACGTTCTGGTGCTGGTCTCAAAGAGACTGGGGCAGTAGGGCCTGATATGGCCTGTGATTTCGTTTTCTATTAAGTTAAACTGAAAGGGTGGGCAGGAGGTGGTTCTGTGGCTCCCAGGTGAGTGTGCATATGTGGGGTGCAGGGTGCCTCTAGTGAGTGTGCGTGCGTGTGCGCGTGCCCACTGTGAGGAGAGCAGCAGACTGGAAAGGCGAGGTCCTGAGAACACATTCCTCTGAGTGCCAGGACTCTTTCTGTGTTACTAAGAGAACACAGAGGACCAACGTGAAGTATTAAAGAGAGTTCTGGGTGGGGGAAATTTGTCTCGCGCTGATTTGTCATCACCAGTCTGAAAGTCTTGAGCTTCTGGCTGGTTTGAGCAGAGACCTTGTGCTGCCAGTGGAAGCCACACCGAACATTTCTGTAAGTTCTGGCAGTTGCCTGCTAGGCCGGATACCAATCTCACTAGGAATTCCAGGGAGCCCTAGCACCGTCTACTAGGGGCCCTGGAGGTCCAGAGAGAGGCAGGATATGCTCTGGCCCAGTCAGTAAGCAGCGGGCATCCCCTCTGTACTAATCCTTCAGGGAGTGACATGTCGCAACCCGTCCTGTGGATCAGTTTATCACCTGCTTGGGAAGCAGAAGGGTGCACCTCCTAGAAGTAACAATGACAGTAGACTCCGAAGGCCTCTGGCCAAGACCTTTAGCTTCCCTGGTTTCCACCGTGACACCAGCCACTGTAGGAGAAGAGGGCTTATGTGTTCTCCACAGGCCCTGCACGGCCATAACGGGGCTCTGGGAATGGGGGCGATTTTCTCCTCGTGGCAGGGTCTTTGGTTGAGAGGAGAGGCTGCAGCCGCTAGCACCCTGGGGCCCGCTCCAGATCTTGGGTTGAAAGGTTACTATTCACCGGGTGTGTCCAGCCTAGGGAAGTAGACTCAGGCGGGCGGCCTGGGGGAGGCTGAGTGCTGGAGACCTGGGCGCCTTCTGCAGAAGTCATCTGAAGGCTGAAACAGAACAGCACCACCAAGTCCAAGCCGGAGCTGGAACTCGGGGAGGCAGGGGCTGGGGTTGGACTGGCAGTGGTCGGCCATCTCCTGGGAGACGTCTCCTTACAGGAGGTGAAGTTCCCCAGTTTTCTATGGGACTATGAGAAAAATTGCTTTTCATTATGTTAATTACAACAACAGAGCCTTCACTTCTCAGGAGAGCTTTTCATCTTCAAAGGGGCTGCAAGGCAGAGCATTCACGGTTGACATGAAAGTCTCTAGAGTTTGGGAACTGAAGTCACAGGGGCCCTAGAGCTGTGGGCTGGGGCGCTGAGCAGCAGCCTGCAGAGCCAACGCCCAAGGAAAGATCTCGCTTCCGGGGAGGAGCAGCCCAGGCAGGGGGTGTGCTGGGGTTGGAGGAGCCTGGGAGTGCAGTGCCAGAGCCCCAGTCCCTCTGTTGGGCTTGGGAAATAAAATCAAGGACTCCCAGTTGAGTCTGAATTTCAGATAACCAACAGCCGATTGCTGAGTGTATTCATATATCTGCTGTTCATCTGAAATTGACATTTAACTGGGAGTCCTGTGTCGTTATTTGTAAGTTGGGCTTCCCTACCCGGGATGCTCCCCTCCCCAGACACAAACACCCTCCCAGCCCGGCTCCCACTAGACAGCCGGACTGGAGAGGTCAGCAAGTCTGGGCCCGTTCTCCCTGCAGCACCTGCGGCACAGGGAACAGGTCTGGAAGACCTGCCGACCCAGTCTCTCCCACCCGCACGCTCGGGAACGTGAGAAACCCCTCTGGGCTCTAGGGTCGAAGTCAAGGTTGAGGCTGGACAGCTGGACAGCGAATCCAGCCTCCCAACTCCTTTCCTTGCCTTGGAATGTGGGGGTGAAGCAACATCAGCAACGGACTCTCCTCCTCCATGTCCTTGCCTCTGCCCAAATTCGAGGCCCAGGGAAGAGCCCTGTGACCACTGCCCCCACTGCTCCAAACTGCTGGGATAGAAATTCCTGCACGACAAAAACCAGAGGCGATGGTCCCGGGGCTGAGATCAGCTTCCTGCCTGGGCAGAGGAATCTGGGCTGCCGGGATGGGTCTGGGCCTGAACTAGAAATGCTGCAGTTTTCCCTGGCTGGGCGGGGAGGGGAAGACAAGCTGATACTTGCTGTGGCACAGAGCAGTAACTGGGAGGTCACCACGTCTGCTCAAGCCAGAGTGAAACTCTGAGGGCCTCCAGCCTTGGATCTGCTCTGAGAGAAGTTCTCAGGCTCCAGCACTCCACATCCAGCCCTGGGCTCTGTCAGGGTCAAGGACAGCAGATGGTCACAGCATTCACATCCTGTGATACTCCTCAGGCCTCTGGGCCAGATTAACATTCCAAATGCCAGCCGTGGTTCCTGTGCGTGACCTCACGGAAAGGCAGGAGTCAGCCCAACCCAGTGGGGCCACTGCCTTACTCCTGGTAGCTCTGGGACCTCAGCGAAAACCCTTTGAAAAGTTAAAATTTTAAAATCCCCTGACAAACTGGAAAATAAAGCCATTTGAAGAAAATGCCAGGGCCCAAGTGCTCTCCGGCTGGTAATGCTGACCAGGGAGCTCCACTGCAGAAGGGGCATCATGCTCAGCCCTGATGTTTCCTCCCGGGAGGGGACTCTGAGAGGATTCCAGACAAAGGCACACTGTTCAAGTGCTTGTGGAGAATCCTAGGGAGAATGACAGCAGTAACTCTCCCTGTGAATTTCAGCAGTTGGGAAAACGAGCCAATGTTCCTGGCCCTCTTTATCCCGAATCACGAGGGTATGTAGGGACAAAGTACAGCACACTGGGCTCCTAGGCGCCATTGGACCCTTACCGGCCGGTCATGGCACACTGAAGGTCTTTATTAGATGTTTATTGCATGGCTGACTAGAGGAAGGGAGGACGAGGAAAGGAAGGAAAGAAGGAAGGCTGGATCAGTTTTATTTCAACCGAGATCTAGGAGAAATCCTGACTCTTACGTTAGAGCTTCCACTGCTGGTACTGTATTTCCTGAGACACCCTTCGCTAGATCTACTGTGCTCTCACCTTCCACTTCTGTTTATGCAGCAGCTGTGCCTAGCTCTGCTGAGAATGTTTTATAAATAGTGAACTAGAGCAAAGAGAGCTTTGAAGGTTCTTGGCTATCCCAGGGGACTTCCCTAGTTAGGCACCTGGCCAGCATAGGCCTGATGAGGCCTTCTTTGGATTTGAAAGGCCTGGGAGCAACTGCCTCTAGCAGCTCATCATCAGGCAAATGTCCCTGCACTGGGAGGGACAGGTGGTTTGTGGGCTCCCTCATCTTTGATTGCTAGGTCGGGGTGGGGGTGGGGGTCCCAGATAGTGGGATCAGACGTTTCTTAGGGATTAAAACTAGCTGCAACCATGCAAGGGACATTGGCAGTGTGTGGGACAGCCCTCGGTTGGGAGTGCTGAAGATGCTGGTAAGGAAATCTCTACTCTCATTTCATCTGTATTATACGTCAAGTTGTCTTTGTTGTTGTTTTACTGGAGATTGGACCAAAGGCTTTTGCACTGAGCTACATCCCCAACCCTTTGTAAAATTAAGAAATTTTGAGACAGGGTCTCACTGAGTTGCCCAGGCCAGGCCTGAACCTGCAGTCCTCCTGCCTCAGCCTCCTGGAGTGCTGGGATCACAGACTTGCAGCACTGTGCCTGGCATACGTCAACTTACCTACAAATATTTTGAAGTTCAAAAGTTTGGACTCGAGCCCGACCAGGGCCACTTTCCTTGTAACCTTGTGGGTTGTCTGCTATGACTTTGTTTCCTCAGAAGTAAAATGGAAATGCTATTAACACACGCATGTAACACATGTATATTGCACATCTACTGTGTGCCAGGCCCCGAGAACGTGGTGGCAAACATGGACAAAGCCCTGTTCTCTTGAAGCTCATTCACACTCCAGGACCGAGGCCCCAGCGTGGAGCCCTTTGTGGCTCATGCCATTAAAAATCTGTTGCAATTACATAAAAAATAGGTGGATTTTACATAAAACCAAGATTCCCCAGCGGCAGAACTGGGCCTGTACGTCTTATATGGCCCTCAGCACAGGTGGGATCTTCTACTAGGGAGAAAGCCTGCTCACCGAGGAGCCGCAGTTCTAATCATTTCTAGACACTCTACTTGTTCGGTCTACGCAGTATTTTGGTTTGTTTGCCTAAAACCTTTCAATAATTCTTTGCTGTAAATGAGAGAAAGTCTAGCTCTTTGATATGACACTCAGGGTCTCTCTCTTGCCTAAGTTATCACTCCAAACCCTACAGGCCAGCTAGTCTCAGTGTCCTGACCATGCCGTGAGGTCCCTCTAAACC
The DNA here is from genome assembly GCF_053883595.1 of Heterocephalus glaber. Taxonomy (NCBI): domain Eukaryota; kingdom Metazoa; phylum Chordata; class Mammalia; order Rodentia; family Bathyergidae; genus Heterocephalus; species Heterocephalus glaber. The sequence goes on along the minus strand of NW_028258372.1, from coordinate 44,824,813 downwards.
ATTTCAATACAGTTGCCCGAACTGTTGTTCATGCTTCCATTTTTCTCTCCAGAAGTCTTACATTGACTTTTCAGGATAATCTGACCACTCTCCCGGGAGGAAATGCCCAGAGAGTCACATGACCTGGAGCCAGCAGTCCACCCGAGATTTTAGTTGGGCCCAGGAGCCTTCCAGCTGGCAACAATGTGTCAAAAGCCTCAGTTTTCTCAATCAATGAAGCCAAAACGTGCACATTCGGTGAGGTGATGTCTGTAGAGGAGATTGGGTAACAGCACAGTAGTAGGGAACTTCATGAAGGTAGGCCAGCAGGTGCTCGGTGTATTCAAGGGAGATAAAGTCAACATGGCTCAAGGTGGAGGAATGGGCAGAGATACGGCTGGAAAAGTAGGCGAGGGTTTGAAAGAGGGCTTCCAACTGGTTCCCCTGCCTGGCCGTGCTCCCTGCTGAAACACAGCAGCCAGCGTGAGCCTGCAAACAGCCTGAGTCGCATCAGCCCCTGCTCGGAAGCCCCCAGCGGTGCCCTAGGCCCTGAGGGGGCAGCCTCGCTCGCCTCGGTCCCACGGGCTAGCAGCCGCCCCTCCCCGCTCTCCCGGCTCCAGCCACACCGGCCTCCTGCCCGTCTTTAGCAGGGAGGCAAGCGCCTGCCATTCCCTCTCGGGAAGGACCTCCCCTCTGCCACCCACCTTCCTTCCCCACAGCCCTGAGTCTCTGCGCAGCGCCGTCTGCTTTCTAGTCTGCTGAAAACGAGACTGCACCATGCCGCCTCCTGACCGTCGTCAGTCGCCTGTTGCTCTTAGGAATCGCTACCACTCCGCGTGTTCATTTCGCTGCTGTCTCCTCCACTGGGACGAACCCGCGTGAGAGCAGAGCCCGTTACTCATCCTGCTCAGGGCTGGGCACTCGGCGTTGAGAACAGAGCCCGGCACCGAGCAGTCACACAGCACACATGTCCTGGGGGAAGAAGGAATAAAGTTTCTTGATTCAACAAATATTAAGAAGCCACGAAATGTCAGATATGGGGCTGCAGGATGGACTGGAGCGGGGCTGGGCACTGGGCAGGAGGTGATCGCAACAGCAGAGGGGCGGGAAGTGGGGGCTGAAACAGAGCTTGGGTGGGAAGAGAAGGAGACAAGGGGCAGGAAGTTTCGAAGAGCAGGGATTTTCTCTGTTGTACAGCAGACGCTCGATAAACGCTTACCGAGTGTTGAGGGAAAGGGCTGGGCTTGTTACCGCACAGGGGAAGGGTTCCCGGTTAGAAAGACCCAAGTCCCTCTGCTCTGGAGCCTTCTCCCAGCCAGGACTTACAAGAGATCTACACTGGACTCCTGTGTTTTATGTGTGTCTCCCTTCCTTCTCAGTCTGGGTAACCCTCCTGGGGCATCTGGCCACCCCTCCTGGGGCATCTGGCCACCTTTAAGGGTGACTTGGATTCTTGCACCTTAGCTCAGACAAAGCTGGGATTTAAGCTCCAGGAATTGAGGCACGTTTAGGCCGCCAATGCCTGGGGCAGGGACCCGATCCGATGTCCTCTTTGCATTATGGAACTAAACTCCCCGGTCCTATGGAGAAGTGCATGTGGATGGGGGTCTAGAGGGCTTTCTGGGCAGTTCAGAGCCACTCCAAACCCCGTAGACAGAGGCACAGTGTTACCGGTGGGTCAGTGTCCCTGGAGGCTTGGCAGGTGCCCTGCAGGAAGAGAAGAGTCCCACAGTGGAGCAGTGAGGCGTGGGGCTGCTACCTGGCTAAGAACCACTCATTTACACTCTTTTCTTTGTCTTTTAGTCAGCCACATCTCCAGAGAATCCCTCCCCACCCCCAGCTGAGGCCACTTGTGCCTCACTCCTGACCCAATAACAGAAACCCAAGTCTTCAGTCTCTGCCTCACAAATACGTGTACGGGAACACATGTCTAACTTCCACAGGGTTTTGCTAAGGGAATACCAGGTGCCCAAACTGTGCCATATCCTTGCCTAAAGACAGGGTATAGGTGGGGAATATAGGAGTGGAGAAAAATAACATTTGCTGAGACCCCTGAATGTCTTATTTATCTCATTTAATCATCTCCTCAATGCTGTAAGAGAGGCTGTATTCTCAGTCAGGAGGTGTGCAAACTAAGGTTTGGACAGCTCGTAGGATTGGGAAATTAGAGAAGGAAAATTCCACACAAACCTGACTCATTCCAAAGCCCAGTTTGTGTTCTGGAGGGGCTCAGGGCTGCGTGCAGAATCCAGTCACAAAGGTAGGCACTGTTGCAAGGAGAAGTGTTTGGGGCATCTCTTCAGCTCCTTCACAAATGCTTTTTCTTCTTCTTTTTAAAAAAAGTAATGATACAAGCACAAGGTACCGAGTTCAATCCCTGGTACCAAAAAAAAAAGTAATGATAAAAATATTTGGATAAATGTTACGTATATCTGCTTTATAAATCCAACAGTACTGCAAGGTTTATAACCAGAACAGCCATCCCCAATGGTTATCATTTTTGCTCAAATAATATTTTATCTCCTAACATTGTTGAAATCTTTCATCCATTCTTATCATCTCTCCTACTTTTTATTTTCCTTGAACCTTGTGGGTCTATACACATTTTTAATTCCTTCATTGCCATCACACGGGTGAACTGGGGAAGGACAGAAGCTAAACACATCTGTTATAGTAAACAGAAGTCCCTCTTCTTGCCCCTGCTCCCCTGAAAGATTCTGTGTACATGCCTGCCTTTGGGGAGGAGGCTTGTACTGGGGATTGAACCCAGGGAGGAGGAGGCTGCATCTCAGTCCTTTTATTTTATTTTGAGACAAGGTCTTGCTACGCTGCCCAGGCTGGCCTCGAACTTGTGACCCTCCTGCTGCAGTGTCCCAAGTAGCTGGGATCGAAGGCCCGCGCCACCATGTCCAGCTCCAAATGTCACTTTTCGGAAGTTGCCAAATGGTCCAGTACTCATTTAGCTCACACTGAGGCTGGCGCTGGGCTGGGAGCTCCTGGCCTGCAGAGGCTCCCTTCTGTGAGAACTCAGGGCCCTCCCTCCCCAGGACATCTGGAGAGGGTGATTACACAGCGGGACCTGGATGGGGCGGCAGAGCTGGCGGCCCCCCCCACAGCCCCTCCACCCCGCCCTCAGCCCCCCTGGCTCTTTTCAAGCAGCCTGAGAGCACAGGGAAGGTGGTTTGTGCCGCGAGGAAGCCAAAATCGCACTTCTGCTTGGTCTCGCAGGGCAGCTCATCTGGATCAGAACCGTGACCTCCCCGTTGTTCATGCTGGCTGCAGGTCCTTGTTCAGTCCTTCTGCCTGCAGAGCGAGGGAAACCTCCCCGCCAGGGAGCGGGGCAACGTGGACTCTAGGACTGGGGTGCACTGAGTCTTGATTTTGCTCTCCTCCTCCCACACAGGCCCAACTTTGGAATGAAGAAAGCCACTTACCAGTGCATAAAAAGAAAGCTGGAAATTAACAACTCAAAATGCTCCGGTAGGGAACTCTCCTAGAGCCTCCAGCCAGGCTCTTCTTCGGTTGCTGAGGTTGGAAAGCTGTGTTTCATTTACATATTTATTTCTGCTGCCAACCTGCAGCGGCTCCTGGCCACCTCCATGATTCTAGGATGCAGACCACATAGGGTAAGAGGGCAGAAGGAGGGATGGTAAGAGACCAGACAATGTACTTTGCACTCTGGCCTTTTTGGGCAGTGTGTGTAGCCCTGTACCTGGAAATATTTGGATAAACCAGGCATGGTGGCGCATACCTGTGACCCCAGCCCTCAGGAATCACTGGGAGTTTGAAGCCAGCCTGGGGTACGTGGTGAGTTCAAGACCAGCCTGAACTGCATAGCGAGACCCTGTCTCAAAACAGAACCAAAAAAAAATATATTTTTGATAAAGGCAGATAAACCTGGGCCAAAAAAGGATTTGGAGTAAACCTGCTGGTTCTAACTTCCTTTAAGAGACCGCAGAGTTAGCTGGGTGTGGTGGCACGGCCTGCAGTCCCAGAACTCTGGGCAGTTGAGGCAGAAGGATCAAAAGTTTGAGTCCATACTGGTCAAGTTAGTGCCCTACAAGACCTTGTCTTACAATAAAAAATTTAAAAAGGGCTATGAATGTAGCTCATTAGGAAGACCCTGGGTTCAATCTCCATACTAACCTAGGGAGAGAGAGAGAGAGAGAGAGGGAGAGAGAGAGGCAGACTCTGTGTGTTTAGCTCAACATCCACCCCTCTGTAGCAATCCTGCCAGGCTGCAGTCCAGCCCCCGAGATCCCTTGCTCTCCAACTGACCGCAGCAAGGCTGACGCTGAGCTCTCACCATACAGGGCCCTCGGGAGTGCCCAGTTACCACGCCCTCTGTTCTGCCAAGAAGAGCAGGATCTGGGCCTTGGAGCGCTGTGCCGCATGTCTGACACTGTAGAATTTAAAGACCTGTGGGAAGAGACCCCTTTCCACAAATAAGAGCTGCCGGAGCAGCCCAGGGGAATCCCCAAGTCCCTCCCTGCCGTGAATCAGGGCCCTGTGCTGAAACGCACATCCCACTCCCTGAAACTCAGACTCACAAGTGAGTCAACAGCGCACAAGCCGAGGGGTAGACAGGGGGAATTGACAGAGGCATGCAGTTCCCAGGCACAGCGGGGGTGCCTGAGCCCCAAAGGGCTGGTTTCTCCAGGGCTGTAGAGGGGCTCACCAGGTGCTCTCCTCCCTGGACCTCGCAGATGAGGCACGGTCGCCAGCAAAGCAGACTGCAAAGTGGTGTCCCGCTGGGTCTCACACGTGGAGAGTCAGGGCTTCCTCCTTGAGGATCTCTGCCTTGGTTGCTCCTCTTTCTCCCCTTTCATCAGTTCCTCAGGAGAGGGACTCTTTGTTCTGTTCCATGTAGTAGGGACAGTGCCTGGATCCACGGGCGATTTTCTTTTACGCAGTTAACATCAGTCAGAGTAGACTCTGGGTGGGATGCTGATCAGAGTCCAAGTGCAAAGAGCCGTGGGTTGGAGGCCTAGTCTCGGTTTTGTGGCTACATTGCTGTGTGGCTTTGAATAAATCACACAACCTCTCTGGGATCTCAGCTTTCTCACCTACAAAAAGGGGAATTTGAACTCAGATGTCGGTAGGGTCAGGTGATTACAGACATGAGAGAGCCTGGTCCACTGTACTTCATAGATTCCCTGTAAATAGGGGCTGGAAGCACAGCCAGGGAGCCCAGAGCTCAGGACTCTTCAAGAGATGCTGCTGGACCTGAATCCAATCTGTAGGAATTTAAAATACTGTGTGAGTGGAACGGACATCCCTAAGCCAGCTTTGCCCTGGACCAGAGGATCCAGAAGGACTCTCCAGTCTGAACTTCCTTGATTCCGAAATCCATGCTTTCAAGTAGATCCTCCAGAATTCACTTCATCACTGGAACTTCCGATAGTGCAAAAGTGGGTGCCTGGCTGTGGCCTCACGCTTGTGTGCCATTGGACTTTCGGTTCCCCTCACACGACATACTCCTGGTGGTCTCCCCCAGTTACGCACGTGTGCGTGTGCGCGCACACACACACACACACACACACACACCCCTATGAGGACTGTTTGCTTGGCCTCAGCAGCCCAGCCTGGGCCAGATGGAAGATGCTGCTTACTTAGTGAGCTCATCAGCAATAAAGCGGGGCCAGTTGGAGAGTGAGCCCCTCCCAGAGGAAGGGAAGATTGGCCACGGGCAGCAGTTGGGAGTGAAGCTGCCTGGGCCCAGCCCCAGGGCACCCTGCCTTCCCAGGCCTCTGCTGGCTGCATCCCAAAGCCGAGTGGGGCTGGGAACAAGCCCACATCATCACCAATCTGGGGCTCCCCAAATCACTTATGTTATTTCACTGGGACTGTCATAATAATATACCCAGACAAGGGGGCTTAAACAGCAGAAATTCAGGCTGAGTGTGGTGGCGCATGCCTGTAATCTCAGCACTCCGGAGGCTGAGGCAGGAGGATTGCTGCAAGTTGGAGGCCAGCCTGAACTACACAGTGGGTCCTGTCTCAAAAAAAATAAAAAATCAGAAATTTATTTTCTCATCATTCTGGAGTTAGGGTCTGAGGGCTGTGGGGGAAGCATCTTTTCCACGTCTCTCTCTACATGGCTACCTTCTCACTGGCTCTTTGCATCATATTCCTGATATACATGTCTGCCTCCATGTTCAAATCGCTTCCTTGTAATTAATTAATTAAAACACGGGGTCTCCGCATGTGGTTCAGGCTGGCTTTGAACTCACTCCGTAGCCCAGGCTGGCCTCAAACTCTCTGCAAGCCTCCTGCCTCAGCCTTCCGAGTGCTGGGATTACTTCCGAGTGCAGTGCTACTGCACCTGACATCTCTTTCTCTTCTAAGGACCCTGCTTGTTGAATTAGGGCTCACCCTGATGACCCCCTCCACTTGGCTACCTCTGTAAAGGCCCTGTCTCCAAGAGTGCTTTCATTCTGGAATACTGGAGGTTAGGACTTCACATATGAAGTGGGGGCCACACCAGCATGCCTCCACGGTTTCCCCTCATTACTTTAAGCATGGGCCCCTAAACATTGCCTGGCCCATCTCCCTGGAAGGCTTGAGGGTGGGGAGTCTCACGCACTGGCCTTCTGGGCGGAGGGAAGAGGAAGGAACGTGATAAGGGACCCCCTCTCACTGGGGGCGCCGTCTGTGTGGTACTTTTTTTATCCCTTACATGGACGATACTGCCTGCCCTTGTGTAGCGCTTGCTAAGTGCTCCAGGCACTTTATACGGAGCATTGAACCCCACAGAGTAACCTCACTCTGCAGATAGGAAACCCAAGTCGGGAGCTTAAGAACACTTCTCCAGCCTGTTGCCCCTGACAGAGTTGGGGCTGGAACCCCAATCATTGGCTCCAAGGCAATGCTTTCAATTGCTGCCCGCCAGTGATTAGAAAGGGCGGGCTTCGTTGTTCTCACTGAGCAGATGAGAAAACTGAAGCCGAGAAGGGAAGCCCTGGAGTTTACCAGGGTCACAGGCAGAATCCAATTCTGGGGGCCACAGGGACAGAACCCAGGCCCCAAGTTCCCTCCCTGCAGCCCAGTGCAGGACAGCGGGGACAGCTCGGAATCTGAAGCCCTTATCTGAGCATGACTGTCTCCATGCCTTCGGTAATTACGGGGCGTGAAGGTGGGGAGGCACCTCGGAAACTAGAGTTGACCTCCCAGTCGCTTCCAATTCCCAGGACCACCGGCCCCGAGGCGCAGGGCGAGGCCCGAGTCCCGGACTCTCCGAGGCCGGGTCGAGGCCGGGAGTCGGGTGGGGAGGAGGCAGGGCGGGGCCGGGTGGCCCTGGAACGCGGAGTATCCTATTTCTCGCAACTATCCAATCCCACACCTGGAGGGCGTGGCCACACCTGGAGGGCGTGGCCAGGCGGCGGAGGGGCTGCGGCGTCCCGGGGCGCGGCGCTGACGTGAGCTCTGCTCACCTGGGGCGGGCAGGTAGGGGCTGCTCGAGGCCGGCGCGCAGCCGGCGGCGATCGCGATTTTAGCGGTGGACTAGGTTCGGAGGGACGTCCGCTTCTGGTAGCCAACGCAGGAAAGGTGGGGGCGCCCACTCCGGAGAGGACCTGGAGGGAGGGAGACACCGCAGGCAGGCGGGGCGGTCCGCGGCAGAGTCCGTGGGTGGGCGCCGTGCACTCCTGCAGGTGGCTCGGGGCTCCCGTCCCTGGCCCACCGAGGGGCCTCCGTCCCTCTCCGCCCCCGGGACCTGGCTGCTCCGCCTCGGGCGTCCCCTCCTCGCCTGCCCGCCCGCGTGCTGCCAGGGAGGACGCCCGGGCCCGCTGCCCGTCTCCGCGGCGCGGGCGGCGCTCTGCCCGGGCTGTTTCCCCTGAGTGCGTTGCGCATGGCCAGGCCTCTTGTACCCCTGGATTTCCCGGAGCCGGACGGGGTGCTGGGAGGTGGCGCCGGGTGAGCCCCTCGCTGGCCCACGGGGCTGGGGTTGGCCCGGGAGGGACAGGGGTTGGCGGCCGCCTGGCCCCGACCCTGTCCTCCCGGTGCGCATCGAGGAAGCCAGGGAGCGAGCGGCAGGCGCTGCCACGGAGCCGGCAGGCTGGTGTGGTGTGGAGAAGTCCAAGGCGGCCTGAGAAGGGCGTGGGGAGTGGGCCGGGGCGTGCCGAGCAGGGCCGGGCCCGATGCAGGGAAGGCCAGGGGCTTCGGGTGGCGTTCCAGCCCCCTTCGGGCAGGAGGGGAACAGTGGAACCGTCCCCGAGGCTGCTGCCTGAAGAAGGGGCAGCGCGGTCTTACTCGAGCAAAGCCGCGGGCAGAGCCAATCGCAGCCGTGCGCAGTCCCGGACAGAGGCCGGCGGGGCAGGGCGGTGCAGGGCCGGCCGGCCTGCGTGCAGACCACCCTGGATGGGGTGAGAGAGGCCCCGGCAGGCTGAGCGGCGCTGCTCCGTGGGCACCGTGGGGTCAGTGGGCAGTGACAACTTTGTCCATCGCGCGGTTAAACGCTTTCAGACCCAGGCCTTGAACCTGACGCGAGGGCAGAGGGGCCGGCTTCCTGTGGGCTGAGGCCGAGGGGCAGGCAGTGTTTAGGAAGCCAGCTCTGGGCTGGGCGTGGTGGTGCACGCCTGTGATCTCAGCACTCCGGAGGCCGAGGTGGGAAGACCGCTGAGTTTGAGGCCAGCCTGGAATAGTAAGCAGTGGCGGAGAAGCGAGGTCTCCTTCAGGTGTGTTCACGGGTGGCAGTCAGGAGACCTCCTCCCCGCCTGGCTGGCTGTCGCCTTCGGTCTTGGGCGCTGTTTTGGTTTCCTCTCTCTCTTCTCTTTTTTTGGTACGGGGATCAAACTCAGGACCTTGCGGTTTCGAGGCAGGCGGTGGAACCATTGAGCTACATCCAGGCCCTTCGGTTTGCCCTCTTGTGCATGGAAGGGGGGCGGGCGCAGCGCCAGATGTGGTGCAGTGCTCTGACCACAGTGCTGGACCTGGGCCCAGACAGTGCCCTCATGTTCCTGTGCCTCAGTTAGCCCAGCTGTACCACTTCTAGGGTTCCCAGGGTGGGATTAGACACATTAAGAAACTGAAAAGTCTGCAAATATGAAGGATGTTTTTTTAGATAGGGGTCTCACCTTGTAGACTTTGGCTGAATCTGGAGCCCAGGCTGGCTTCAAACTCACAGGGATCCTCCTGCCTCAGCCTCCCAAGTGCTGGGAGTATAGGGCTACAGCACCATGCCCGGCAAGGATTGTTGTTATCATACTTCAAACGTATTGTCTTGTGCTTAAAAACTACTACTTGCATAAAAAAGACAATTGTAAATTGAAACACTGTCAGGAGGCTGAGGCAGGAACATTGCTGTGAGTTTGAGGCCAGCCTGGAGTACATGGTTCAAGGCCAGCCCAAACTGCATAACAAGGTCTTATCTCATAAAAACAAACAAACAAAATGTGAATCATATAGGAAAGTATAAAGTACCTGCAGGGCCGGGGATTTAGCTCAGTGGTTTCGCCACCTGCTGCGCAAGCGCAAGGACCCGAGCTCCATCCCTGTTACCAAAAAAAAAAAAAAAAGTACCTGCAGTCTCATCCCCAAATAACTGCAGCGCTGTATTTCCCGCAGTATGTACATCCACTTGCACGGCAATGTGCTGCATTATTATAAAGTGGAGGTGTTCCTCGCAGTCTGTCGTGGGCTTCCTTCCCCTCCCTCCGCCCTTCATACTGGAAACACTTCCTCGAGTCCCATAATTCTCTGGACACTTGCAAATGGCTGTGTGCTGTGCAGCCAGGGGTCTGACTTAGTTACCCATCTGTCTGTCACTTTGGCTGCTTTTGATGTTTCCCTCTGCCTATCTGAGTAGTCTTGGTAATCACATGGCAGGTGGGGAGACCTGCTCACATCCAGAAGGCGGTGAGGGTGTGCAGCGAGGAAGGCAGGGCACTGCGGAGGGCGTCCGGGCTCCTGCTCAAGAGGCTGAGGTGGGTTGCTCTGTGCAGTCCCATCCTGGGGGCACTGGGAGCCCGAGGCCCAGAGCTCAGTCACCAGCTCCACAGGGGCTGCTCCTCCTTCCCCACCACCAGGTACAGCTGCGTGTTGTGGCCTGGGCACCTGGAGTTTCTCTGGACGTGCTGCAGATCAAGTCCAGGCCCCTGATCGCCAAGAGGAGCGAGTCATGTGCCCGACAGGCCCAGGCCCAGGTCTTACCAGCATTGCCACCGAAGTTCTGAAAATCTCTTCCTGGGTGATCGGTGTGCAGTCCTTTCCCCTTTTACGTTTCCCCTGCCCCGCCCCCTTCCGCAGGGTCAGGCCTGGGAGAAGGTAGAGCTTGGCCTTGGGAGACTGCATTCCCTCCTCAGGAGGTACTCAGGTACTCCCAGGCCTCGCGGCTTCACACACTCCCCCCAGAGCACCCCTAGCAGAGCAGAGCAGCCAAGCTCACCTCCCACTGCGCTGGGCGCCCAAGGGGAAGGTGTCAGCTGCAGGGCTCAGTAACTGGGTCAGAGGCTCAGATGAGAGCAGTTCCCTCCTTGCTCTTAAAGTGCCAGTGGCTCAGCAGGGCTTGGGCTCTTCACCTTGTGGGGAGCCAGCGATATCAGGGGTCTCCCTGGCTGGGCTGCTCTGAGTGGAAGCCTTAAGCTGACCCAACTGGTTTGGCTTCAGAGCTGTGATTCAGGAGAGGACCTTTCTGGGTGTGCAGGTAACTGCTCTGTGGGCTTTAAGTCGCTCCAGTCTCAAAATGTTCAGTGACTAACACAGCGCTTGGCATATGGTAGCTGGAGAACAAATATTTGTCAGATGACTGTTAGTTTTCCAGGCGCCCATTTATCTCATCTTGAGTAAAAACAAAGTAAGAACACCAAAAAATCCAAACTCAATGTCGCAGGCAAACAGTTCTGCAGTGCTTGATTTTTCCTCTGGGTGCCCAGCCCGGACAGGTCTGTTTCTGGCTCTGAGCACCAGCTCCTATGCACTGTTGCCTGCTCCACCTGTGTAGTTCTATGAGAATCAATTGCAGACTTTAACCAGGCTGGCGCCTGTAACCAATCAGTCCACTCAGCTGGTGTGGCCCGACACACAGACCCAGGAAGGAGGCTGGCCCAGCCGGGAGAGCCTGTGTGACTGAGCTAGGGACCGTGGGGCTGGATTCGTACAGGCTTTCTGTGCTTCACCAGGCTCAGTAGCCAGAAAGCATTCCCGGAGCCGTGGTCTCTACTCTTCTCCCACCTTCTAGCTCTGGAGTGTTCTGTGGATAACCAGCTGAGACCTTTCTCTTGCTGCAGAGTCTTCCGGTGGCCAGCAGGAAGGAAAGCAGATTCAGCCCAGCTGCTCAGCTCCCCTTGGAAAGACTGCCGCTCCCCCAAGTAAGCATAAGTGTGAGGACTTTGGAATCCAGGACCTGTGGCTCACCTACTCCCTCCCCACAATGGTGTCACTTCTTAGCAAAACATCCACACTCACTTTTGGTTTTCCTATTTCAAATGAAGCAGCGCGCTTCAGCTTCTCACAAGATACCTGCTGTTTCCATAAGCTTGTCTTCCCTCTCCGAGGTGAGGTGAGCCTGCAAGGGGCCCTCACCCTCTCTTCCAAAGCCCTTGCTACTTCAGGAAGGCCTGTTCCAGCAGGGATGACATCACCTTTTTATTTTCCTGCTTCAGGATTGAAATAGAAGAAATGTGATCTACCTGCATGATAAGTCTGATTTGGCTAGAGCATGAAGTATAAATGGCTTTGGAATAAGAATCAGAAGAACCTTTTAACCTCTCTTCTTTTCTTCCCCACTTGGCATGGTTTATTCCCATATTTAGTTTCTTCGCTGTAATCTAATGAAACTCTAGCTCCAGTGTACGGGATGGCGGCTGGGAGAAGCTCCCAGTGACCAGCCTAATGCTGTTGCTCTGCCCACTCTCAGCCCCTGCCCGATCATGGCCCTGCACCCCCGCCGAGTGCGGCTGAAGCCCTGGCTGGTGGCCCAGGTGGATAGCGGTCTCTACCCTGGGCTCATCTGGCTTCACCGAGACTCCAAACGCTTCCAGATCCCCTGGAAGCATGCCACCCGGCATAGCCCCCAGCAGGAGGAGGAAAACACCATTTTTAAGGTAAAGGACTCCTACCATCTAAGTTGAAATTTTCCCGTTTTCTCAGACTTTTCTGGGTTTGTTTGCTGTCTGTTTCAGCACAGGGAATACAGTAAGCCCCAAACTCAGGGATCCCTGAGCCCTCCACTCCTCGCTGGATGCAGATCCTCACTCCTGTCATAGTGATGTGGTCGTGCCCAAAGTGCCTGGGTCCACACTGATGCTGCCTCTCCCTCCTTCCTTCGGCTCTGCCTTGTCTTTAAGAGGGGAGCTCAGCCTCGGGGTGGCTACTCAGGGCAGAACTGTCCAGGGTCAAGAGAGGGGCCAGAGGGCCGTAGCAAGATATTCTTGTGATAGCAAAATATTTTGCACTATTCGTAAACTCTGCTTAAAAATGAATGGTGATTTAAGTACAAATTTTAAATTCTTTAAGTATGTTTTCTTTCTTTTTTGTTTTTCCTTTTCTTAGTACTGGGGATTGAACCCAGGGTCTTTGTACCAAGCTCACCCTTAGTCCTTTTTCTTTTTATTTTTTAAGAGTACGAAATTTTATTGGGGAATGGGATTGGGGAATAGGAATGGCTCCTGGGAAACAGGAGGGTCCAAATGGGTTGCCCATCCTTCTGACTCAAGCCTCCCAGAGTGCTGGGATTACAGGCATGCGGCACCATGCCAACTTTTTTCCTTCTCTTTTGCTTTCCTCCTTTCTTCTTTTTGGAGTACTAGGATTGAACCCAGGGCCTTACACTTGTAAAGCACTCCACCACTAAGCTTCACCCTGACCAAATTATGTTTTCTTAAATTAAAAATAGCTCTGATGTGATGTCATTTTTTTTTTTTAGCTGAAAACAAGATTTAATCACATAGCATCTTACAAAATTTAAGTGAATTAAAGCTTGGCCAGACAAATAGGTAGGTGGCTGTTTTGGAAAGGAAAAGGGGTTCCACCCACCCACCCACGTGGTCATGATTCAGGGCCGCCTCTACACCGACTTCTCCCTGAGTCTCCTCCATCTTGGGAACAGCTTTATTTCTTGTGCCCAGAACACAGAGTAGTGAGCTTGTGCTTTTTTCCCCTGACTAAGAGCAGCAAGGTGGAAGTCAGTCCAGCCAGGCCTGTGGTTGATGGCCCAGGTCCGTGCTGCAGTGGGGCCAGGACAGGGCTCTGGAGCGGCGTCCAGCATGGCTCCATGCCTGCCCTGGTCACGACAGCTGTGAGAGCGGAGACAGAAAGCTGAGCTGTGGGCACTCTTCACGCGGACATGAACAATGGGGTGTTTGGGAAAACGTGTAAAGCAGTTTTGGGGGTTGGTGGTCTTGGGCTGGAACTGGATTTGCTGTTGAAAGGCCTGGCTGGCTATGCAGAAGAGGCAGGTTTCCTGACAGCCACACTCATAAGGGCATCCTGCATGCTTGGGACTCGGAGAAAGCTCCAGGAGGCTGCTTTGCTTTACTCTATCACTGTAGCTATTTGTAGAATGCTAAGGGAGGGCCTGGGAGGTCAGCAGAACAGCAAGGATGTTTTCACAGAGCCAGGCTCGGATAGCCTTGGGCAAGGTGTGCAGGCGAGACACTGAGGGGCCATGAGGCCTGTGTCCACGACCTCACTGAATTCTCATGGTAACCCTGTAAGTGAAGTGCCGCCCGCATGTTGTGCGTGCAGTTACCCTCAGAGGGGCTGCTAACTTGTCAAAGATCACACAGCCAGTAAATGGTGGGTCTGGGATTTCAACTTGTGTCTTTTTGGTCCCCAATGCTGCTTCTTGCCATCGTACTGCCCGTTTTCTGACGAGGAACTGGATTATGTGGCCGCAAATTCTGCCACCACTGACTACGTGTGTGGTCCCGAACAGGGCATGTCACCTCTCCAGACTGCAGTTTCCCATGTAGTAAATGAGATGGCGCCAGTCTTGCCTGCCTCCCAGAACTACTGTGAGAATCAAGTGGAATCCGGTATGGAGAGGGGCTTGTTGAGCACTATAAAACAGAGATTCCTCCATTTTAGGAAGAGAAATAAGGACCTGCACACTGAACAGAGGCTCTGAAACAAGACTTAGGTTGGGTTTGATCGAGTAATGTCCCTAAGTCTCACTGGTTTGCCATGTGGCATCCTTCCTTGAGCCCGATGTTCCATCCAGAAGGGTCGGCCCCTCTGCTGCATCAGCCCGGGGTCCTCAGCATCATCCGAGCAGCCTGGGGACACCGGGTATGAGCAGGAACCTGTGGTCCTACATTGATCTGGCTGCTCTCCACAGAGAAGCAGGATTCTGGGAACCACCGAAATTCTAAAACCTCTGCCAGAGCTGGCACAGCCCAAGTTAGCTGGGTGGGGCCACAGTGAGCATGGACGGAGGATCAGACAGGATAGAAAATGTGGGGCGGTCATGCAGTGGTGCCTCCCAGACACAAGGGGCCCATGGAGCTGGAACCCCGGGGTGGGTCAGATGGAATGGCAGGAGTTAGGCCCCCCGGTACTTGCCAAGCCACCTAGGATGGCATGGCTCTGTCAGAGTTCTTCATTCCATACCACAAAGCACATGGAGGACCCACATCTAAGGAGATGGTAAGAGGAAGTGGGTCTGATTTGGAGGAGGTGGATGACTAGGTCAGGTCTGGAAAGAATCTCCCTCATGACTGCTAGGCTCGACAGAGGGGAGAGAGCTGAAAGGATGGGGCAGAAAGATTGAGTTTCAGCTTGAGGAAGAAGTCTGGACGGAACCAGAGATGCAGAGTTGGGTCTGGACTAGTGATACGCTCTGCCAATTTTTTAAGAAGTTAGTGTCTTTCCTGTCTTGAGTTCTCTCTAATCACATCTCCTTTTTCTGTATTTAATGTGTCTGCTTAGTGATCAGAAAGTGTCTTAGCAACCAGTGAGGGTTGGTATCCCATGAGTAGCAACATATAAGGCATGATCAACAGACATGAAAAATAAAATTTAAATTTTTAAAAAATTTAAAAAATTTTTACAGTAAAAGATATATTGCCATCAACCCCCCTCTAAATATATCCCCTTGCTTTGACCAGACTGATCCCATCATTCTTGCCATTTTCTGAAGCAGCTCTGGAAGTCTGTTTCCTGAGTGTTTTTACAAAGTGCAATAAAAAATACAGTGACTGCTGCTGCTGAGTGCCATCAAATGGGAAGAGGCAGGCTTGCAGGAACTTTAAGGTTGTCCTCGTTCATCTTATTCACTGGATCTGGTACTAACCAACTTCTGGCTTCTCTCCAAAGACAAAATGATTGTGAAAGGTGAATGTGTTGAATTGCTTCAGGACATCAAGTTGGCCACAACTGTGGCACCAAAGACACTCACAAAAGAGGACTTCCAGAACTGCTTCGGAAAGTGGTGACAGTGCTAGGATATGTGCGTTCAAACTGGGGGAGGGTATTTTGAGGGGGGTTAATGGCAGTGTGTCTTTTTCTGTAATAAACTGGAAAAGCTAGATTCACCGCACTTTTTGATCACGCCACGTTAACTGTGAGTGCTGTTAGTGCTGGAAGGGCCTGGGTTTTCTACTCCCTGCTCTGTCCCTGGGGAATGTGGCCTACGGAGTGAGCAGTCTGGATTTGCTTTTCCCCTGTGGGGAGACTGCTTGTTTCCCTTGAGTGGAGACAGTGCTGTGAGTTCCCATATTTGGAAACCGAAGCGGAGTCCAAGTGGTTTTAGACTGTGCCATCAGCTCTGCATGTGGCTGACAGCGCGGAGCTGCAGTTTGAGTAGGGAGAGGGAAGAAGGGGAGCACAGGTTTAACAGGACTTGCCCTCGGCCATGGGCCAAGCTGGATGCCTGTCTTTTTTCTTTTTTTTGAGGCAGGGACTTGCTACGTAATCCAGGCTGGCCTTGAACTCACTATGTAGCCCCAGGCTGGCCTCAAAGCAGCAATCTTCCTGCCTCAGCCTGAGTGCTGCACCACCACACCCAGCTCCTGTCTTCCTAAAGGCACTTGGTTTCTCTAATTCTACATGTGTCATATTGAAGATTGGAGGCAAAAGATCAGTGGGCCACACTATATCATCTGCCATCCTCCTCTGTCGTATTTACTGTTATGTAAGCAACTCACATCAAGACGACAGAGAGAAGCCTGCCAGAAACCCTGCTATCCTAGAGTGCGTTGGTGCATATTTGCTCCAGACCTTACTTCCAACCCTTTGGTGCAGCATGGTTGTCTCGACAGGTTCTGGCCGGAAGGCTTAGATAAGGCTCCTCCCCGCAAGGGACTGTGTTTGCACAGAGCTTCATTTCCCTTTGGCCCCACCTCGTCTGGTCCTAAGGACAGCCTTGCCTGCTGCAGTCTCCGTGCGGTGAAGACTGAGGCACTGATGCAGGCCTGGGTGTGTGTCTTGCTGGGCCGGGGCAGTAGTAGGCCCTCACTGTGGCTTCCTGTTCCTCAGGCCTGGGCTGTGGAGACGGGAAAGTACCAGGAAGGGGTGGATGACCCCGACCCAGCTAAATGGAAGGCTCAGCTCCGCTGTGCTCTCAACAAGAGCAGGGAATTCAACCTGATGTATGATGGCACCAAGGAGGTGCCCATGAACCCAGTGAAGATTTACCAAGTGTGTGACATCCCCCAGCCCCAGGGCTCCATCATTAACCCAGGTGAGGCCCCAGCTGCGGGAGAAGGTGGCCAGCATGCCAGACTCCGGGCTGGACACTGAAAGATAGCACTACTGCAGTCAGCCTGCTTTGCAGAGCTCAAGACTGGTAAAGTAAGAAACCTTGGCCCAGGACCCAGAGCATCCATGGTGTAAACTCAGCACTATCTTGCTCCTTTAGAGGAATGGTTTTTACCTGGATTCCCTAAAGCATGAGAAAGTAGAGAGAATCTAGAGTTCTGATGTAAAAATAGCCTCTCTTGGGACTAGAGTGGCTGGTGGTTTTGAAGGAGGATGAATTAGAAGTCTAAACGTGGCTCCTATCACTTCACTTGTGGGATTCAAACCAAGCTGGGGGGCCTCCTGAGCCTGTTTCTTTTATTCTAGTGTGGGATGGGATCTCAGCTTTTCTGCCTACTTCAAAGGCTGTTGTTAGAATCAGTGAATCAGACCTGCAAAAGCTATGAAGTTCTTTAGAAATGTTGAATGAATGATCATTCAATTTGAAGGATACTTTTGCTAAGAGGTTGCCACTGGATCCTCCTGTTTACGCAATGCTGAATGAACCCTAAGAGCAGGTAGCTGAGACACACAGCCCGGGGAATCAGTGGGGCTCTGCCACGGGGGAAGGGTCTGTACTCCACACTAAGCGCACCAGGGTGAAAAGCTGGTGTCCTCGACTCCCGGAAGGGATGCTGTGCACAGGAGCTGATGTGCAGCTGTGCTGACGTGTGGAGATTTCCAGGAGGAGGGGTAGAGTTTGCAGCTTTCTGGAGCAGAGAGGAAGAGAACGGAGCTTGCATCAGGACTCCGTGGGGGGAGCTGGAAGTAGGGACTAACACACTACACCCTCAATTTCCACTTTCTCTGCTAGAGCTTTGAGGGTGCACAGTGGCCTTCAGGACCGTGGCTGGCGTGGGTGGTGGGTCAGCTGCAGCGATGGCACTGCACTTTAGCTGCTCACCTGTGTGCTGTGTCTCAAGTAGGATCCACAGGGTCTGCTCCCTGGGACGAGAAGGATAATGATGTGGATGAAGACGATGAGGAAGATGAGCTCGATCAGTCGCAGCACCACGTTCCCATCCAAGACACTTTCCCTTTCCTGAATATCAATGGTGAGTGGGTGGCGGGTGGCACAGAGGGATAAGGGGACATAGGGACTTCCACCCCAGAGCTGCTGCCCCCTCAGCCGGCCCGGCCCTGCCCTGGGAGCAGTGGTTGAGCCCTGTGGCCGGGCTGCTGGTCTGTTAGGAAGCAGCAGTCACAGGTGAGAGGATCGCTGACTGGGTTACTACAGTGCCGTGGGTGGGTTTTAGGATTCTAGGGAATGTCTAGTTTTAAAAAGTGAATTTAAATTCATTACTGGTCCCACATATAAATTAATCAGTGGTTGTACAGTTCTGCCAGTTTCTTTCAGTGCAGATGTCATTTTATGAATTATAGGCAAACTTCCAGCTTCCCTTGGTATAAATTCTGTGTCACTTCTTTAATAGGGACTGCTCTATTTAGGCTGTATATGAGAAACTTGGGATTCTGTAGCCACCAACACTAGGCTCTGATAGCATTTATCTTCAAGAACTTCTTTTATGGACCTCTGAATTCAGCTTCCCAGGAAGAGTGGACTGCGAGGTCAGAAGGCCACATGTGGCAACAGGTCCAGGGCTGCAACTCTTATTAATATTCGAACACAGGTTGCATTGCTCTTCTGTACTCCCTTCACATTGCCTGTCACTGAGCTACTGTTCACATGACCTGCATCCAGGGTGGCAGCCTTTCTCCACCTTTTTAGTATCACCTCAGGGCTGTAGGTTCAATGAGATAACTTGTACCACTTAGAAAACTCCATATATCAAGATGCTTTCTTTAGGGTTTGGGGGCACCCTGTAGTAGGAGAGGTCCCTACACTTGAGGATCAGGAAATTGCCTTTGTTATCTGCCCACTGACCCTCTCTATCCTGCCATTTACATCTTTGCAACCAAGTGATGGGTAGAGAAAAATTCCATGTAGATCTTCTGGGTCAGTGTTGCCACACGATGTATCCCACTTAGCGACATTTTAAGAGTTGCACATCTGGAAATGTGAAATTCTTGGCTGACTTACTCTGCTATTCTCATGCCTTGAAAGGATGCAGATTATTTCTAATACATCCTACCTTCCTATTTCTGTTTGTATTTTATTAAAGTTAATGTATGTCCTTATATTTTGGGCTGCCTTGGATCCTCTGTGGAAAGTTGTGGAATATATGTTAGACAAAAGTGTAAAATGGATACACAGATTTAACTGGACTCAAACCCAAGAGGTCAAAGAAACATTAACCTCTGTGATTTCAGAGCTATTGGGGCAGAAGAAAAAGAAATACTGAAGAATAGATGCCTAAGAGGTGAGACTAAGAGGAGAAATCTGCAGACTCGAGCAAGTGAACGTTGACAGTAGCAGGGAAATAGGATTAGGATTTTCACTGTTTTTAAAGACACTTTAATTGAATATTTTGAATGAACAATACTTTGATATGTTTAAAATTCATAACAGAGCCAGGCGTGGTGGCGCCTGCCTGTAATCCCAGCACTGGGAAGACTGAGGCAGGAGGATCAAGAGTTCAAGGTCTGCCTAAACTGCATAGCAAGACCTTGTCTCAAAATAAAAGGGGTACAAGAAAGTAATCCGTTGCAAGGTTTTCTTGCCATCCTATCTCTGCAACTTGCAGTTCTTTCCCCGGAGACAGATCTTTCTAAGGTCTTGAGTAATCTTCCAGACATTTTATGCAAATAAATGTATTTTTAATGAATTCTGCATTATTCTTATGATTTTAGTATTTTCAATGAATATTTACAATTAACTATTATGTTGTTTTTGGTTTTTTGAGACAGGGTCTCACTATATAGTTCAGGCTGGCCTCGAACTCACTGTGTAGCCCAGGCTGGCCCTCAACTTGTGGTGGTCCTCCTGCCTCCCTCAGCCTGCCCAGTGCTGGGATTACAGGCCTGTGCCACCGCACTCGGCTTACATTGCTTTTATAATTGCAAGAAAGGCTATGCAACAGAGAAAAAAAATTTCACTTGTGGTACTGAAATGTACATTTTTGTGTTGTTTACCCCTGCACCACCACTACCAAGTTCAGTACAGTCAGCACATACTAGTTTTTAATGAATACATCAATAATTTTTAGGAAGGTGAATTTCAGAAGTCCTTATCAGAAAAGTAAGTGCAACAGAAGTGATAAGGGCCTACAGTGTGGAGCCCTGTGTGAAGCCCAGAGGCCCTGCGGTCCAGCGCCATCATGAACCAGAAAGGCAGCCAAGGTCCACAGTGCTGCTCACCTTCTTCTTTCTTTGAGTTTTTATTTACTTGTGCAGGGAAGTGTTGCTTTTATTTCTTATATAAATTTTAGCAGATGTTTGCAGTACATGATTACATTCAGTGTGGGCTTGGCACACGTATGTAGTGGGTCTTCTTTCTTCAGCCCCTCCTCCCCTCTCCTCCCTCCCTCTGTCTCACGGCCCCCTCCCTCTGGCAAAAGGTCTGTCACCCTGCTTCCTACTGTCCACCTTTTACTTTGCTCTTTAACTCATCCATGCTTTGGGTTTTTCCTACAAGATGAACCGTGCGATTTGTAAGCTTGCGTGTCCGATTTATTTCACTTAACATTATGGTCTCAGGGTGCATCCATTTTCCTATAAATGACTCAAATAACACATTGGTTTTAATAGAGTTTCTATACATTCATTCTTACTTGAAGCCTATCAGTTAATTCAATTGAGCTCATTTCTGCGAGGCAACCAGCTCCTGTTCAATTACTGGGCCAGTTTCCACAGGGAAGTGTCTCCCTCATGCCCTTCCTAATGTAACTGCTAGAGAAAACTCGCCTGTCTCTACGTCAGTCTTTAACGGACACGGTTTGAGAGCTGTGGGTTTATGAGTGAAATACCATGGCCAGGAAGCAGGAGCTGGGGAACCACTGGGGATGATGGAGGTCGCTGGGTCATGCGTCAGAGTCTGATTCATCTTCCGGCCTTAGTCCCCGAGCCTCAGACCAGGTGATGCACATGTGCAGCCCCTGCACACTCATCCACATGCCTGTGTTCTAGGTTCTCCTATGGCGCCAGCCAGCGTGGGCAACTGCAGCCCTGAAGCAGTGTGGCCCAAAACAGAACCTCTGGAGATGGAAGTACCCCAGGCACCCATTCAGCCCTTCTACAGCTCTCCAGAGCTGTGGATCAGCTCTCTCCCAAGTAAGTGAGCCTTGATCTTTCTTGCTGGTCTCATTTCCGGTCCCACTTTCTGCCTCCATTACCTTGCTAAGTATAGAACAGCTGCCTGGCCCCCCGGTGCCCTCTTTGTCTGCTTCCTGAATGTTGGATGAGTCACCAGGGAGTAAATATACATCATCTGAACGTCTTTGCCCTGGGGATGCTCTGATTGGGTAGGACTCTGTGTCACTCCGCTCTTAGGTGGGCAGGAGCCCTGGATCTAAGTCTGGTTAGAGGACTTGGTGACAAAGCCAGTTGTGGGACTGGGAGGTTGAAGGCCATAGATTTGGATAAAGCAGCTCTTGATTTTGAGGAGCTTTAAGGGCTCTTGTTGAACTGCGGACATATTTATCTTAATGAAGTATCAAAGTCATTGCCCTGATCTCCTAAATTGACAGAACAGATGTGCCGTGACTTTCAAAAAGATGGCTTTCCTCTTATTCCTCTGTTACTTTAATTTTTACTTTAGTTACTTTAATGTTTAGCTCCTTGGAATACTTATTGGTGCAGATTCAGTCAGTGTGACATGTGACATCAGGATCCGGCACTTTGCTTGGTGAAATTCTTGCCCTTAGGGTAGAACAGAGAAGGTATAGAAGGGCCTTAACCCTTGCTTCAAGGCAGCCTTTTATGTGACTATCCCAGGGATGTGCTAACACCTCCTTTTACTGCAGGAAGGATAACTGTGGCAGAGGCCTTCTTGAATGCCAGTTGAAAGGTGGCTTGATGTTGATAGTCTTGTGTGAATCTTGGGGATGGACAGGATTCTCACTGTCACCTCTCACCTTGCAGTGACCGACCTGGACATCAAGTTTCAGTACCGTGGGAAGGAGTATGGGCAGACCATGACTGTGAGCAACCCCCAGGGCTGCCGGCTCTTCTATGGGGACCTGGGTCCCATGCCCGACCAGGAGGAGCTCTTCGGTCCCGTCAGCCTGGAGCAGGTCAAATTCCCAGGGCCAGAGCATATCACCAATGAAAAGCAGAAGCTGTTTACCAGCAAGCTGCTGGATGTCATGGACAGAGGACTGATCCTGGAGGTCAGCGGTCATGCCATTTATGCCATCAGGCTGTGCCAGTGCAAGGTGTACTGGTCTGGGCCGTGTGCCCCATCACTTGTTGCCCCCAACCTGATTGAGAGACAGAAGAAGGTCAAGCTCTTTTGTCTGGAAACATTCCTGAGTGGTGAGTCTCACTGTAAGATTGCTGATGGAGCTGCTTTCTGGAAGTTTATCTTCCTTGATCCGTCCCTTGCTCTTCCTTCCTGTCCTGGCTCAGCAAAGACCTTAACCACACAATTTCTTTTGGAGGTCAAGGGAGAGGAGAACCTTGGCTCTAAAAAATGAAAGTGGCCTAGGCAATGAAGAAGGGAGAAGCTATTTTTAGGTTGGTTGTTGCTCCTTTGGTGGCAGAAGAGGGTGACAGTCTTATAATTACCGCCAAACTGTAAGGTGGTATTCACCAAATGGGTATGAAATGACCCACGGCATCAAACTTACTCTTCTACTTCTGCAGACCTCATTGCCCACCAAAAAGGACAGATAGAGAAGCAGCCACCATTCGAGATCTACTTATGCTTTGGGGAAGAATGGCCAGATGGGAAGCCCTTGGAAAGGAAGCTCATCTTGGTTCAGGTGAGGAATAAAGACGTGTTAACAACCCCTCTTTTTGTCAGTGCTTTCTCCCAGGTCCGGGCGAGTCCTCACTGAGCGCCCATCAGCCTGTGTGTTTTTAATCCTATCCGCTGGGGAAGCAGGCTTGTTTTGTACAGTAGGACCAAGCTAGAGACTGTCCTTAAAATGGGTGGCTGATTTGGGGGTGACTTCCATTCTTTCCAGCTTTTCTTAGAAAAACCATTTGAATTGTTTTTAAGAGTGTAATCTCCTTCTAGGAATGGCAGCAAGGGGGTGGGACTGAGCTGTGTACCGAGGCAGGCTAAGACGACACTTGGTTAAAAGTCTTGCCAGGAAGCAGTCATCTGCTCGGGCTGTGGCATGATGCTATTCCCAGATTCTTCAGGTTCAGTTGAACCAACCTCTAGAGTGAACGCTGGCCAGACGGTCTGGAGGGGATGATGTGTCTACACAGTAGTGTGGGGCTTTCCTAAGACCCATTGTTTCTTTCAGTCTTGGGTCTCTCCTGCTATTTAAAAATACTTTTTCCTCCGTGGATGCTCATGTGCTCTGTCATCAACAGGTTATTCCTGTGGTGGCTCGGATGATCTATGAGATGTTTTCCGGTGACTTCACACGCTCCTTTGACAGTGGCAGTGTTCGCCTGCAGATCTCGACTCCAGACATCAAAGATAACATCGTCACTCAGCTGAAGCAGCTGTACCGCATCCTCCAAACTCAGGAAAGCTGGCAGCCCATGCAGCCCACCCCCAGCATGCAGCTGCCTCCTGCCCTGCCCACTCAGTAATCACAAACACCTTCCTCCTCCTCCTCCTGCCCCCCCCATTGTATATATGAATGTTTTTTCAGATTTAACCAGCTTTTAAATCTTTTTCCTCTAATGATGTTAGAAGTCTGTAACTTCAAATGTGCCTAGCTTTTAAACTTGATTTAATTTATGGAAAATTGCCATACTTTCCTTTTTTTTTTTCTTTTGAGACAGGGTCTCACTACGTGGTTCAGGTTGGCCTTGAACTCATTTTGTAGCCCAGGCTGGCCTCGAACTCTCGGTGATCCTCCTGCCTCAGCCTCTAGAGTGCTGGGATTATAAGCATGCACCTCCACACCCTGTATCCTTTTCTTTTTTAAACCCAATGGTAGTAGGATATAGTAAAAGGAGACTAGGTTTGGGAGTTTGGACACCAGGGTACTAGCTACAGGTTTTCTTCCACTGTAACCTTAAACAAGTCATTTAACTTCTGGGCTTCAACCTTATTATGTGTAAATAAATAAAGATTGCAATAATGCCCAAATTTCTTTCCGTTTTAAAACCCTGATTTGATTACTTCATTCTATTTTGTTCCCAAACTGCCTGGAACAGAACCTTTTTGCATTGTTCTTGTACTGATTTTTTTTCTTACCTTCATTAAAGTTTCCTCAAGCCTGATTTGTCCAGGATTGAGCTTTGTTTGACCTGTTCTGCTAGTATTGTAAGCTGGCTCCCTGATGGGGGAAGTAAGAGGGAGAGGAGCTGACTGGTTGCCTGGAAACCAGGCTTGATATCTAAATAGAAATGGGTGCCAAAGTCTGAAAGTCACCCAACCTGTGGAGTAAAAAAGTCATAAATGGAACTTCTAAAGGGAAACTAGTGAGAAAGCTCAGGGGTTCTGTGAAAGAGTGGGCCGTTGGACTTTACGTTGTGCGTCGCTTTTCTCTCGTTGCTGAGACAAAATACCCGACACCCAAAGTTAAAGGAGAAAGGTTTATTTAGCTCACAGTTTGTAGAAGTTTCATTCCATAATCAGCTGGCTCCAACGCAGAGGGGCATGGCAGAGGGGCAACAGTTCATGGTGGTGGAAGACAGCAAAAGCAACAAGGGACAAGACAAGCTTCTTTCTGTCCCTTATGTTGTAACCAGGCTACCAGGATTAGGGTGGTGCCAAACCAATCAGTGGACTGATTTAGTGATCACCCGTCCTTAACCCCAGCACCCCACACGGCTTAGGGGACATCCAGACCCGAAGCAGAACACCTTGTCTTCAAATACCACCTTGTATGTGTGTGGTAGGTGAGCACACGAACCAGAGGCGACCTGAGTCAGGAGCTTCCTTTTTCTTTTTCGTGTTCTCTTGTGTGGTGAAGACCTGGAAGTAAGCTGGGCACGTAGGATATACTCCTCTGACTACAAAAAGTCAGTTCTTGTTAGGAGACGTTTAAGAGTCTTTCTGTCATGCGGATTTTTGCAGTTGAGAAAAATGAGGGCTCAGGTGTGTGAAGGCGAGGGTAAGGCAGGGCTGGGCCGTGGGCTTCTGGAAAAAGCCACCTAACATAGACCCGCTCATTTCCCTCTGGCGGAGGGGTCTGGGTGTGAACAACGAAGGTGAAATGTGTAGAACACGGCACTGCAGGTGTCACAAACTGAGCTGATTTAGTAACTTTCTCAGCTCCTAACCGCGCTCTCCCTAATAAAATTATATATAATTTAAATTCCAAGACCAAAATTGAAAACAAGATGCTAATCTCTGGCTGTGGAGCCAAACCTCCTGAGTACTGATGCCTGTCAGGTCCTGGCGATCAAGTCTGTGTGTGGTCTGGACTCCTTAACCAACCTCCTGCTTTACAAATAACTGAATGCAGGGCTAGCTTTATTCAGAAATCAAAGCTCCACTAATTAAATGTGACAATGGGACTGATTTGAAATGTGTGAGCCTGGATTTTAGGATCTCTTAGAGACCTAGTGGAATCCTCTATTATTAAAGCATGACCATGAAGAAGATTGGCTCTACATCCACATCTCTTATCAGGCACTAAACTAAAAACTGGATCAAAGATTTAAATATTAAACAACTCCCGGAAGATAAAATAGGTACAGTAAGGCTTCTGAAGACATAGGGATGCGCAAGGACTTTCTATGAACAGAATCATAGTTGTACAAGAAATAACATAACAAATCAGCAAATGGGATCATATTAAATTAAAAAGCTGCATGGCAAACGAAACAACCAACGGAGAGAAGTGACAACCTAAGAATGGGAAAACATTTTGCCAGCCACTCCCCAAACAGAGGACTGATATCTAGGATACATAAAGAACTCACAGGCTAGGCGTAGCTGGGCATGGTGGTGCACGCCTGCAATCTCAGCACTCGGGAAGCTGAGGCAGAACACTGATGCAAGTTCAAGACCAGCCTGGACTACATAGTGAGTTCAAGGCCAGTCAAACTACATTGCAAGACCCTGTCTCCAAAACAAAACAAAAAACTAGGTGTCGTAGCACCTGCCCACCTGTAGTTCCGCATTTGGGAGCTGAAGCAGGAGGATCACTGCAAGTTTGAGGACAGCCTGGGCCACTGTATTTTCTCTTGCATGGATGGCCCACCCTCATGCTGTAAGATGTGCTTCTTTTCCTATTTTTACTTGGGTCAAACTTGATCTTCAGAGCCTGTTTCTTTTCCTACCTTTAATAAAACTTAAACAAAAAAATAAGCAAAAACAAGGCCAGCCTGAAGTACACAGAAATATCTTGTCTCAAAAAACAAAACAAAAAACAAAAAGGGTAACTAGATAAATAAAAAACAAAAAAACTAAGCTCCCCCAAATAAAAGACCCAATCAAAAAACGGCAACTGTAATGAATAAATACTTCTCGGAAATACAAATGGCCAATAATAAATGAAAAGTTCAACATCAACGGCCATTTGAAGAATGCAAATTAAAATAGCACTGAGATTCCGTCTTACTGCAGAAAGAATGGCTATAATCAAGAAATCAAATAACAAATGCTGTTGAGGCAGTGGGGAAAATGAGCCTCCTACACTGCTGGTGGGAATATAAACTAGTACAACCACTAGAGAAATCAGTGTGAAGATTCCTGAAACTAAAACTAGAAGTTCTATTTGACCCAGCTATTCCCTTCTAGGTATCCCCCTGCAAGAGTTAAAGATATATTACAATGATACATGCATACCCATATTTATAGCAGTACAACTTATAATAGGTAGGGTTTTTTTTGGTTTTCTTGAGACAGGGTCTCACTGTATAGTTGAGGCTGGCCTCAAACTCATATCATCCTGCCTCTGCCTCCTGAGTGCTGGGATTACAGGCATGAGCCACCATGCCCAGCAATAATAGCTTGAAAGCAGCTTATATGTCTATCGACAAATGAATAGATAAGGAAAATGTATTTGAGTCATCTGTGGGAAATGGATGCACTTTGAGACCATAAGCTTAAATAGTGCATGGTTTCTCTTATATGAGAGACCCAAAGTATAAATATAGAGCAGAATAAAAGATAAATAATAGGAAACAGGGTGACCGATCTTTTGCAAAAGGGAAGGAGACCAAGAGCTTAAGCGGGGAGAAGGGAAGAGGACACACAAAGAATCAAGATGTGTTATGTACATGTACCAACTCCCCATGATGAATGTAATCACTATGTACTGCAAACATGTACTGATAAAAATAAAAATTTTAAAAGTATGACCAAAAGAAATCTGGGTAAAAGTCAAATGCCCAGCTTGGAGGAAATGTTGGGATTTTAGAGATCAGGAATCATGCAAGGCATAGAAACTTACCTTCTTTGACCACTTACCTTCTTTGGTTGAGTGGGTAAAGCAGTCTTGATGTTTGGTATCCAGGTGCTCAGTTACGGTAACCCATTGCAGGTAATTTAGGAGAGCGACTACTGAATGTGGGCTGCTTCCTTTCCCTTCTCTGAAAGGCTAACAGCCAGGCTGCGACCTGGATGGGAAGCCAGATAACGTAAATGGGTAAAGAACGCTGAAAACAGAATTCTGAAGTGCAAGAACCAAGCTTTTTCACATACAACGAAAAGTTTATCAATGTGTCGGATGGATGAATGGTTTATGTGGGTGATAACTTTCTCTGGTTTTGATAGATACCAGGTGTGCCCCCCCCCCGCCTTCTTTTTCCTTGAGGCAGGGTCTTGATGTGCAGTTTAGCCTGGCCTTGAACTTACTATGTAGCCCAGGCTGGTCTGGAACTCACAGCAATCCTCCTGCCTCGGACTCCCGAATGCTGAGATTGCAGGTGTGACCCACCATGCCTGGTTTTGTCCTTTTCTTAGGGGCTGTTTGAGAACTCCTTTGTTGGCTACACCACTCACGCTAAGTGTCTTCTTCCTTGCTTCCACTTTGCTGCAGGCTGGAAAGAGTGTTAAGACTGTCACCAGCTCTCCTTTTTCCTCACCGTGCCTCCACCACCACTAGGTTAAAGGTAAAAAGAACTCACTGTATGTGAATTGGGAGGATAAATGGCGCGGGGGGGGGGGGGCAGACAAATCTGGATCTAGGCAAGTCTCTTCCCCAATTAGGTCCCTGATTGTTGTATAGCACCGTAAACTATTTCTCAGAATAACCATGTCTCTGTAATTGTGCAGCATCTGTGCCTTGTTTGACTACAAACTTGTTTGGTCTTCGCTGCAAGTTCCAGCATGATTTATCTTCCTGGCAGGTCTTACTTTCAGGAAACCCGGGGTATGGTAGTCCTTATATCACTGTCTGACGCATAGTGTGTTCTCAAGAAATTGTTGCTATAATAAACCAATGAACTACATTACATGAGTCTTCCATCTGGAGGATTTATTGCTCACTACCATGGGGAAATATATAAATACGGGAAAGAAAAAAATTCTAAAACAGGTCTAGCTGTATCAATTTCTAATTTTTCTGACTCCCTCTGAGTTAACCATTAGGGTGGCAGCTCATACAAGCTGGACTTCTTTCTATGCGGGTCCTATCTTTACTCCACAGCTACCACCAACCTAACTCTTTCTCTTCTTAACAAGCTGGTTGAAAAAATCTCTAGATCTTCAATTCTCGTTTGAAATCAGCAAACTGGACTCCTAAAGCTTACAGGTCCATGAAAGTGGGTTTCTGTCTCTTTTGCAAACACCTCCAGACCCTAGAACTATGGCTAGCACTATTTAGAATGGATACTCACACCTTCGCAGCTTGCAGAGCTCTCCCCTTGGCGAGGATAGAGCCTTTAGGATTTAGGGACGTCAAGGCTTTTTTTTTTTAAAACAGGTGTACAGTGCCACCCCTAGGTGAGGATATTCCGCAAAGTACGTCAGTTGTCATCTGGAAAGGCGTGTTTCTCCAGACACAAATCAAAGGGTGTCATCAAGTGCTGCGCATCCTGTCCAGCTTCCCGGGGAAGTGGGCCACAGCACTTGGAACACGTCACTCGCCCCGCCCCGTCCTCGGCGGACCGGCGGGGCGGTCTCTATCTGACCGGTGGGCGCAGGAGGACCATACTTCCGCTACGTCACCAGGCGGCCCGGCTTGTTCCAACGCGAGGCAAGCGAATCCCGCGGATGACGTCATCGAAGCGAGACGTAGTTTGCAGAGCCCGAGTGGGTGCGCATGCGCAGCAGGCCGTTTTGGCCCCCTGGCGCAGAGTAGGTTGCTAGAATCTTCCTTGCGGGCGGGATTTTTCCGTGCTGCGGCGGCGCGCTGGGGCCTAGCCGCTTTCCCAGCAGCCGGCAGGAAACCGGAAGTTGAGCCCGCCAGCCTGCAGCGGAAGTGGAGACAGTGAGAGAGTAGAGCAAGGCCCTGTGTTGTGGGTTGTGAGGTGTGAGCGTTGGAAGGGTCCCGCCTTCCCGCAGCACTGGGGCAGCTGCTGCCAGGGGAAGAAGGTGTCAGAGGAAATGCAGCCCTCCTGCTGTGCAGCCGTTTTGTTTCTGTCTCCGTGCGGTGAGATGGCTGTTAATCTGCATTCCAGTGTATGTTAATATTAGGTTGCTGTTGCACCTGTTTTCCAGGGGAAAAGCGCTTGGCAATGGAAGGAAAGAATTCATTTGGAATTCAGAAGTCTGTCCCAGAAGGGTGGTTTTGGGTGAAACGCAGTGAATTTTGCTAGACTGCCCTGCCTTTTTTCTCTGCTCTGCACCTTTTAAGGTTTGAATCAGGGGGACATAATTTGCAGCTTGTAAAATTTAGAAGGCAGAGGTCATATAAATCCGCCTGTAAAGCCAGAAAGACAGGAATTTGGGACCCAAGGAGACTAAGTTAACCAGAGAAGTCAGGCAGCGCTGGTGGACTCATCTGGCCTGCGTCAGCCTTCCACATTGGATGGTCAGAATAACCGATAGGAGATAGAAGACCTAATGGGCAGGCTGTTGGTAAGTTTCCTGCTGTGTCACTGGGCTGGTGTTAATTCCCTG
This sequence comes from Heterocephalus glaber, assembly GCF_053883595.1. Taxonomy (NCBI): domain Eukaryota; kingdom Metazoa; phylum Chordata; class Mammalia; order Rodentia; family Bathyergidae; genus Heterocephalus; species Heterocephalus glaber. The sequence continues at coordinate 44,795,175 of NW_028258372.1, read as the reverse complement.
CTACCACCTTGTTTCTAGGCTCGAGTGTCCAGAGTGGAGATTCGACTCGGGAAAGGAACTGTGGCTGGAAAAGGAGGCCATGCTTGAAGTTGCTTCCTGATCTCATGTCAACACCAAGCCCCCAGCTGCTGGTGGCAGCTGCTCAGCAGACCCTGGGCATGGGAAAGAGAAAGGGTCCGTCTAGAGCCGCCTGCCTTCACTTAGCTGGAGAGATGCTAGCCGTGGCCCAGGGGCTGAAGCCAGCTGTGCTTTATGATTACAACTGTGCGGGAGCATTGGCGCTCCAGAGTTATCTGGAGGAGCTGCAGAGGCTGGGTCTCCTCAACCTGAGACTTCACATTCTTGAGATTGGAGAAAATAGTCTCATTGTCAGTCCTAAGCATGCATGTCAGCACTTGCAGCAGGTGCTGCTTGGTACTGTAGCATTGGTGGATGTTTCCAGCTCCCAGCCATACCCTTCCCTCTGTTCCCTGGACCAGCTTCAGGACTTGAAGGACTTCATGGCTGAGATCACCATGCATTTGCAGGAGCTGCAGAGAGACCTATCTCTAGGAGTCTCTCTTAGCAGACTCCATTCCTCAGACTGGAATCTCTGTACTGTATTTGGGCTCCTTCTGGGCTATCCTGTCTCATACACCTTTCACCGGAACCAGGGAAATGACAACTGCTTGACCCTGACCCCACTGCGGGTGTTCACTGCTCGAATCTCGTGGCTACCAAGGCAGCCCCCAGTCTTGCTCTGTTCTTTTAGCGTCCCAGAGTGCTTGTTCCCAGCCTTGAAGGACATTCTAAATGCCTGGGAGAAGGACCTGAGAACCCGATTTAGGAGTCAGGATGACTTTGCTGACCTCAGCATCTCCTCTGAAATAGTCACACTGCCAGCTGTGGCCCTCTGACTTTAACTCTCCTCCCATATAAAAGGTATCCTGTAAATGAGCATCTCTGTGTTGAGGGTGTCAACTAGGAATCAAGTACCAATTCTCAGTGTTTGGGGAACTCTAGGAAACAATGCTGCAATCTGTCTGCTAACCCTGAGAATGCGAATAGGTGATGGTGGTGGTGGTAGCATTGGTAGTACGTATTTGTCACTTCTGTATTAGGGAGTCTTCCATGAGCAGAGATGCCCATTAATTTTTCACTGGATAAGAGATAGCAGGAAAGAGACTAGGGGGAAAAGAAGGGTTGTGGAGGACAAGTAGTAGGCTCTTGTAGCCTGCCTATGGATAGTGTCTTCTGGGAAAGGAGAACTGTGTTTCTGCTTATATACATACTTCTAACTGAATTGGATTGAGTGGATCAGCATGCTTACATATCACTCTTGGGAGATGATAATGCTATTCAGGAATAAATCAAGACTTCCAAGAAACAGTTTGGTAAGGTAACATTTATTTACAGTATCTTAAAAAAATAAAAAACTCAGAAATCCCAGTTTATTTGGAGGGAGAACCCAAGATATGAAATACCCCAACCTGAGTTTTACGTTGAACCGCTTGGTTTTGATTTTTACCCTACGCAACTGTCACAAGTTTTTCAGATCATCAGGCTGTCTTTGTTGGCCAAGAATACTGCCAGTGCTGCAGCAATCACCACCATCAGCATCGGGAGCCATCGGCCACATCGCCTCTGGGTGGTGGGAGAGTGAGACAGGAGAAAGCAGCCATGAGTTGGAGTAAAGATGGGCAAAAGTAATCCTGTTACAGGCCGGTGGAGAATCTCGGTTGGTGGCAGAGAAAAGTTTACTCCTCTGTCTTGGTTTCTGTCACCTCCCTTGAGATAATACCACTTTACAGGGGCTGCTAGCCTAGGGAGCATACATAGGGACCAGGCATTTAAATGCTGAAGAGAATAATCAGGGATAGAAAGGAACCCGGCGCATTTACATTCTGTGGTCGTATGCCTCAGTGCTTTAGCTCAATTCTGTAGCTCTGTGCTTGTCATGTTCACAAAGATTGGTCTTTCATATTTGGGCTGATATGGGCTTATTCCTGATCTGAGATGGTTGGGACCAGAAGTGTTTCAAATTGTGGAGTTTCTCGATTTTATAACTTACGTAGACTTTACCAGCGGAGCATACATAATTTTTAAAACCTGAAGTTCCAAATACTTGGGAATCTGAAATGCTCCAGAACTTTTTGAACATCATGCTAGAGCTCGAACAATTTCAGATGCAGAGCATTTCAGATTAAGGATGTTCAACCCATAGTCTTTCTGGGCGCAAGAGTTCCATGAAAATTGGGCTGGGATGCATGAACTAGTGTTTCTTTCATGGCCGCATGGCTTCATGTCAGCAAGGTATAAACCAAGTGGATGGTCATATGTTAGTGTGGGCTGATAAATTTTATCTGCAAGGTTTGGCCAAAAAGAATTGTCCCACCGGTATCTAGTGCTGTACAGGAAGGTGGACCCCCTTACTCTGGGAGGCAGTTGCAGGCTGTGGTTCAGCTCTTCACGACAGCGCTGTAGCTTGTGCAGGCAGGAGAGGTACTCGCCTCTGAGGTTGTCTAACTCTGAATGCAGTTCTGTGCACTGGGGAGAATATCACCAGGGTCATCACCACCAGTTCTGTCCCAGGTAGAACCCGGGAAGGGCAGACTGACCCGACTAAGGTATTCCTTCACCCACGGAGCCATTGTCCTTCCCCAGCTTTTCTCAGGGATTTCAGTTTGTCTTTCTGCCGTCTCCTAGTTTGTCTGGAATGTGTTTGTTGAAATGATTGTGTTCTATTACATTTTATGCATGTAAATGTTTTTATGGGACTGTATGTGTGCAGATGCTTTGTAAATGGGGTTACCAAAAATGAAGTTGTTGTAGCATAAAAGACCAGGAAGCGATTTGAATACAAGTCTGTTCTGGGAGCTGGTTGTTTCTGAATGCTTGCAATGTCGGATGTGTGCACCTAGGGAAGTTTTTGCTATTTAAGAGACACTATATAAAGCTTCCAGAGATAGCCAGTGTGGGACAAAGCTTGAGAAATTAATAATCAAATGTGTTTGAGCCAAGGTTGACTTTCGAAAAGGTAACTAATAAAACCTTGAAAGGGGCTGGATAAGTGAGGCAGGGAAACAATCAACAAATCAACCCGAAGGCGGAGTTGTTTTACATGGGCCCATGAATACCTGCGCACATCTAATCACAATTTAACCCAAAATCCCCGTTCTCCAGCTGCCTCCCAGCAGTTTCCCCTCCTGCTTAGGGATGACCCCTCACAGTCTGAGGTCACTGTCTCACCTCCTGTTCCTTGGCCCGGAGCTGCAAAGTCTTCTTTTGCAGCTGGTCTCTGAGATCCCAGTCTTTGTCCTTCCCTGTACTCTCAGGCTCCACTTCTGGGGAAGGCTTTGGTGTCCACACAGGCAAAGCCTGATCTAAAAAAGCAGGGATAGTGAGCCCAGGCCTCTGAGGAAATGGCCTGTCCCTGAGAACCCGGGAGTGGAGTGGAATCTTCAGTCTTAGAGAACTTACGGTGTGACCCTGCTCAGCTTGGACAGGCAGCGGGCCATGAGCTCTGAGAGCAGCACTGGCACCCTAACTTTTTGGGTCCTCAGACTTGTCTGATGCCAGATACTTTTAGTGAGTACTTATTAATTGAATTTCTTTGGCTGTGTGTCATATACTTCATATACTTGATAGTTTGCCGGGTAGGTTTGCTGAGTTTCAGTATAACTTTTCCCCTTACATCCTCCTTTCAGAGTCATGAAAATGGCATTGAGATCCTAGAACAGATGGTATGTGATTAAAGATGGTTTTTTATCCATCTTGCAGTCTGGATTTTCATCTTAACGCGGTCCTTAATTAGTATGATCAGAGAGCTCATGATGTCTGCCTTCTTGTGTGTAGCAGGCCCAGTGATCATGAGGAGAAGACAGGAGGCTGTTTGGTGTGGCTACCAGAGGAGTTGTTGCTCCTCTGTATACATGGGGATTCTTGGGAAGCTTGGGCAGCAGACATTCTAGGACTAAAGTGAGACTGACTTTGCATGCTGTGTGGTTTGGGGCTGGGGATAGGATCTGGTTTGGAAAGTCAAGTGTGTAAAAACTGACATGAAATCCTGAGTTCAAAATCCATTTATTGAAATGTTCAGCATAAACACGTTTTCGGAGAGAGGAGAAATTCTTTTTCACAGTTTATGAACCTCGTAGGATAGAGGGCTAGCTAGTGAGGTGTCCCCGGGGCCAGTGATCATTCCTTAGAGGACTCCCCTACTTCCCTGACTGAACGACCCCCAGAACTGGGTGGGGCTCCAAGAGGCCACATCGTTCATCCTCCTGCCTCTAGGTGGGCTAGCAAAGAGCGTTATCTGAGCGATGTGCTAGTAAATTTGCTGACCTTTCTGTAAGAGTTTCTCCTGTTCGTGAAGCTGTGAGGATTGATTCTGAAGCAGACCTGTTGGGAAACACAAGGAACTTGTCTGTTGTAGCAGATTCCCTGCAGAGAGCCTCTTCATACCTGTGCTTAGAACCTTAATTTTTAAAGATACTCCCATGTGTTACAGATTAAAATTCATCTCCCAAAATTAATATGTTGACATCCTAACTGCCCCCTAAGTCCAGAGTGTGACTTCCTTGGAGATAGTCTTTATAGAAGTAATCCAGTAAAAATAAGGTCCTCATGCTGGGCTGTCATGTAGGTAACTGGTACCCTTACAAGGAGAGAAAATTCAGATGCAGATATGCTCTGGGGAATGAGGAAGAGAAGACAGGGAGAAGCTGGCCATCCACAGAGCCAAGGAAGGCCTGAACAGATCCTCTTTCGAAGCCCTAAGAAGCCAACCCTGCCAACAGCTTGATTTTGGACTTCCAGCCTGCAGAACTGTGAGACAGTGTGTTCCTGGTCTTCAGGTCACCTGTGGTACTGTTGCAAATACAGTATTCTCGTATCGCCCCTACCATGTCTTTGCTTTCAAGTCTGCTTAAAGGTTACCCTAAGAAAAGCTTGCTGGGCTTGGTGGTGCACACCTGTAATCCCAGCACTCAGGAGACTGAGGCAGGAGGATAGCCATGAGTTTGAGGTCTGTCTAGGCTACTAGTGAGTTCAAGGCCAGCCAGAACTACATAGCAAGACCCTATCTCAAAAGCAAAAGCCGTGGGCCTGGGATTTAGCTCAGTGGCACCGCGCCTGCCTTGCAAGTGCAAGGTCCTGAGATCGATCCCTGATACTGGAAAAAGAAAGAAAAGAAAAGAAAAAAGCCTCTCCCCTAAAAAAAGAAGCTTTTCCAGATGACCCTATGTAAAATAGCAACTGTTTTCTCTTTAACCTGCTTTTATTAAGACATCACACACACACACATATTCTTTTTTTTTTTTTTTTTTTTTTTTTTTACCATAAAAGCCCTATACTACACTGGAGATCTTACTTGGAATGTCAGCTTTACAAAGGAAGGAATTATTAGTTTTGTCATTATATTCTCAGTGTAAATTCCAGGGTGCCTGACAGTAGGACCTCAGTAAATGCTTATTTTTGAATCTTTCTAGTGAGAAAGGTCTAAGTGACATATTCATGCATGTAATAAGTTAGAATACATACACAGCCCTAGAACACCAGTGCTTTTTAAAATTTGCAATTCTCATAGAAATGCAAGTGATTGTTATTGACGTGGAAGGAGAAAAATAGGAAAAAAAAGACCAAAGGCTCACATGACTTGTGAAGCGCTGTGTAAATGACTCCAGTCCACAAGAAGTGTATCTGAAAATGCACAGAAGGAGGAGGACATGCCAGACTGGGGCCCAGTCCTTCCCTGGGAGGAGCACTAGGAACACCAAGAAGCCTTGTGTGCTAGTTTGAGGATCTAAGGAGGAAACTTACTCTGCAGCTGCTGTACTCTAGTCACCAGGGCGAGTTTCTCCTCCTCAGACCTCTTTAGTTGATCTGAAAGTGAAATGCAAACCAAAATAGAAGAACCCAGTTTAATGAACCCAACACCTGAGGGTGGAAATTAGTACAAGGGACTGTCCTGTCTTTGGCCTCTGGCACTTGTCAAATGGAAGTTGCTCTGCTTTCTCTGGGCCCCAGTTCTAAAGCAGTGGACTAGCTAGCACCCATGTACCTTTCATCACAGAGGGGTCTGTGCCGGCAGTCAACAGCGTTAGGTTGAACTAAGGGCTGTATTGTCACAGTATCTATCTTTTACCTGATACAGGCTGTGGCTGGGATACCTTCACTCAGCCTTGAATTTGACCGACCTTCCCTTTCAAATTAGGAATGTGGCCTTGTCACATGTGACCTAACTTGGTAACAGCTGTGATCTGGCCCCAAGGGAGGGGCTGCAGAAGGGAGCTCACACAAGGAGATCCCCTAGTGTAGCAAAGTTAAATTTTGTCTTGGTTGATTAAAATAGCCCTTCCTTTCCCTCACGGTGAAATGAAATAAGGCTATGCCAACAGATGAAGGCTGAGGCCCTTTCTCCACCCAGCTTCCTTCTCTGAGCTCCCTTAGCCTTGGTTCTGCTCCCGGGGTCTGTAAGGGGAAGGGTACCTTGCAGGTCCCGGGAATCCGAGTTGTACAGGTCCTGGTCCCCCTGCAGGCATTCAATCTTGGCCTGCAGTTCCTGGTGCTCATTCTCCAAAAGTCGCAGGGCCTGGTTCATCTGTGCGTCTCTACTATCTGCTCCCTGCAGGAGGAAGAGGGCTGGGGTCAGTTCTTAGTGGAGGTGGGAAGCAGGTCTCCCAGAAGGAGGTAGTAACCGGAAATTGTAGAATTTCAGAGCTGGAAGGAGTGTTAGGGAATTGAAAAAAATAGGGAATTTCTTTTTTCACTCTCTTTGCTCTGTTCCTCACATTTTTAACCGTGTGTTAAACTTTGGGCACTCACAGGGGTCCTGTCCTTACTCTGGTGTAGACCCCAGATGAAAGCATACCAAGGCGGAGCTCCCCTGGACGTGTTGGCTTTCTCTTTACTTTTCATTCTACCACTGTCAAGTGTTTTTGTGGGGGAGGGGAGCATTTTTCACAAGAGGTTTAAAAAACCCAAAATATCCTCCTAAGAATTGCTGTATGGGTGATGGGAGAAGAAAACGGCAGAGCTTCGTACGTGGGCACAGTGCAGAAGGGCCAGTGAGGGCGCTCCTCTGAAAAGCCACACACTCTCTTCAAGGTGGGCTCTTCTGCTCCCTGTTTCAGGAAAATTGTGGAGATCAGCTTTTGGGGCAGATCCTCAGTTCCAAGCCAAGTGAGTGAGGCCAGTGCAGTGCAAGCTGGTGTGTACTGGGTGTTTATATGTGCCAGGCATTACGCGTCGTGCTGCCACATTTGAGCCACATAACAACCAATGCTACAGGCACTGTTACTCTTCATTTTAGAGACGTGGAAACTGAGGCTGTGGAGGTTAGTTAACTTTTCCAAGGTAGCAGATTAGAAACGATGGAACTTTTGTCCATCAGTGTCCCGAGTCCACAGTAATTGCTTGAACAAACACATTGGAGTATTAGTTACTACTCACCTAGAATTAAGTTACTGACATTTGTTCAGTGCAAATAGGCAGTTCTGGACCAGAAGCTCTACTGGGAAAGGTTTGCATAGTGGGTTGGAGTATGTTGTTAGTAGCCTGATAAATATTTCAGCTCAGCCCTTTGCATTTGGGTCATGTTGTTCCAGTGAGCACTTGGCTCATTTGCATGAGTGGTGCAGCTGTCCTTTGTAAAGTCAGACCATATTCAGAGCTGAAACCGTGACTCCAGTACAAAGCAGGCCTGAGTAGGGCACTGGAAGCTGGACACCCTCAGCCACCTTTGGGGCCTGCGGCCTAAGCCAAGCCCCTCGTGACCATCATCCCTCTTCCTCCATGCCCTGCTCCCCCGAACCCAGGGCCTGGTACCTGCAGTTTGGACCGAAGCCCATGGAGTTGGCTCTCCAGCTCTCTGTGCTGTGCCCCCAGGGTCCTCCAGTCCTCCTTCAGAGCCTCATACTGACTCCTCCACTCCTCACACTTCTGTTCTGCCAGGCCCAGGGCCCGCTGAGAGAGATCAGAGAGGAGGGCTTCAGTGGAAGCCCTCCCAGCAGGCCAGAGGCTTGGAGGAAGGGTCACAGAAGCACCTCCCCATTTGCTTCTGGTAAATAACTGCCGGATGTATTTGTAAGGAGCATTTCTGGGGAGTCCTGTTATGTTTTCCAGAGCAGCCCTGGGCCTCTCGGCCCCAGCTCCACCCAGCAGTCCCACCTGTGTGCTCTGCAGCTGCTGCTCTGCGCCCATTTTCTCCTCCAGTACTTTCTGCAGTGACTCCTTGGCCTTCTGCTCGTAGCTGTTTTTCTGGTCTTCCATCTCCAACAGCACCTTTTTCATTCCCCAAGGGGAGTATTTCTGTAAATTTGATGCAATTAAACCCACACATGTTGAGCCTCTGGATACCAGACACTCAGCTGGTGTACAGAAATGGGGAGGATCTGAGCCTTGCCCAGGCTTGGGTTCTGTCCTGCATTGGCCTTCCCTCCAGGATGTCCCTCTGCTGTGCCAGCGAGAGCCACTGGATTGCCATGCATTGCACTGCAGCCCTTCGAAGGGTTTTGAGGTCCAGTGCATTGAGACGGAACTTGCCTGCCTCCATCTCCTGTCTCCTGGGGCTGCTCTCCCAGGGACGTGTGTCGTCACCCACTGAGTCAGCCTTAACCGCTCCGCCTTTCTCTGTCATCCTTCGTTGGGCCTTGTCAGCTTCCTGGACAGCTTGTGACTGTCTGCCCTCTGTCCTTTCTGCTGCTCCCTGACCGCAGACTAACCTGCTGCTGAATGGGTGAATGCAGTAGTCTTCCTAGCTTGTAAGCCTGGCCTCCCTTTGAAGCTTCTCAGGCAGAGGATTCTTGCTAATTCAGAGCGGCACCTGCTCACACCATGTGTGAACCTCTCTGGTTCCTCTGTGTCCTGAGGATCAGGACCAAATCCCTAACATCACCACCCATCACCCAGCCTGTCCTGCTGTGCAGCTCCCCTGGGCGTGTTCCTTGGCCTTCACGCTCCCAAATAGTTTCCTCTGCCTGAGCCTCATTGCTCACCTTTCCACCTGCCCAGGCTCGACTTGTGCTCGAGATTCAGCCCAGGTAACATTGGTTCTGGTAATGTTTTGTATGTTTGTTTTGGAGACAGGGTCTTGCTGTGTAGCTCAGGTTGGCCTTGAACTCACTGTGCAGTCCAGGCTGGCCTTGAGCTCGCAGCGATCCTCTTGCCTTAGCCTCCCGAGTGCTGGGATGCATTCCAGGTATGCGCCGCCATGCCTGGCCAGCTCCAGTCCTGGTAAATTCTGACTAAACTGTCTCCCAGCTCCTTAGGAATTAGAGACACCCCCCCCCCGGCCTGGTGTTTTTCTTTCATATTTTCTGTTTCGAGCCAGGGTCTTACCAAGTCTCTTAAGCTGCCCAGGCTGGGCTTGAATCCATCCTCCTGCTCAGCCTCCCCGAGTGCAGAGATTGCGAGTGTGAACCACCACACCCAGCCCACAGCCCGCTTGCTCTTCTCTTTTCTCTTTTTGAGGGTTCTAGGGATCGAGCCCAGGGGCTCTCTACCCTGGCTACAGCCCCACACCGTTTTAAGACAGTGTCTCACTCACTGCCCATATTGGTCTCAAACTGGCCACCCTCCTGCATCAGCCCCCCAAGTAGCTGAGATGACGGGCGTGAGCGCCAGCAGGTAGCTTTGCTTAGCGTTCACACAGTGCCACCTGCAGACACCTGTGTGTGTGCGCGCGCTCACCTTTCACCCTTACGGTACTGTACGTTCCCTCCATGAAAACCCAAAAATCCTCGAGGATCTGAGGAACTCTTAGTCAACTCAGTATTTTAAAATTAATAATTCACTCCTGGCTTCAGGATCAAGAAAGAAAGCAGAACAGACCTGCACATTCCCTGGGAGCCTGCCCTCCCATGCTCTTCCTCTTCATGCCCTGTGGTTAGGGGGAAGGAAGGCAGCTTTCACTGCCAATTCTCAATTACCCCTGGGTCAGCGGACCTCATGATGAAAATTGAGGGATCAATCTGAATCATTTCCATTTAGCTCTGGAGTTGGCTGAGAATTTGGATTTATATGTCACTGCGCCTTAAACTTTTATTAAGAACTAGCTCCAGGGGTGATTGGTTGAGGTTATATATGAAGCATGGCCCAGTTACTGGATTTATTTTTGGTTTGTTTGGTTTTTAGACAGGGTCTCACTACATATTTCAGGCTGGCCTTGAATTCACTGTGTAGCTCTGTTGGCTTTGAACTTGTGGTGATTCTCCTGCCTCAGCCTCTCAAGTGCTGGGATGACAGGTGTGTACCACCACGCCTGGGTTAGTTATTGGATTTAACTATGCCACTCTCTGACCAGCTCTATTCCCTACTGAAAATGAATAGACTGTTGTTCTGGGTTATATGTCAGTCTCTTACAAGTGTGGCTGGATTATTTAATTCAGGAAAACCTAACAAAGTAGGTCATATTGAAAAAAATAAACCTTGTAGGCTGGGAAACCTACAGACTGTATAAGCTCTTCCCGCAAGATCCCCACTGTTATTCCAAATAAGAGACACCTGCCCCCCCCCCCCCAAGACAGGCTCCTGCTGTATCGCCCAGGCTGGCCTCAAACTTGCCAGCCTCCCACGTGCTGGGGACACAGGCGGGAGCCCCCATGCCCAGCTTCTACCACATCTTCTTCTTGACATCTCCTCACCTGCAGAAATCCGTCATTTCTCAAAGATGCGCAAACTGAATTATTCCTGCTTTTTTTAAAATCGAAGATTAGGCCAAATCAAGAGATTACCAAAGCTGGATAACAATGTCACAGAAAAGCCGAGTCACACTCTTACTTTCTTCCAGAGGTCGCTACTAGGAAAAAGTTGCCCACAGAATGAAAGTCATTTTTCAAGAATTCCCTATTAACTATATGCAGTGATGCACCCTTGTAATTCTAGCTACTCAGGAGGCTTAATTAGGGAAGAGGAACCAAATTCAAGGTCAACCTGGGCATTTTAGCCAGACCCTGCCCCCTCCCAAAAGAAGAAAAAGAAAAGAAGGCTGGTGGTGTAGCTTAGGGATAGAGTGCTCACCTACCATGCCCGAAGCCCTGGGTTCCATTCCCACTACCGTGAAACAGTCAAACAAAACCCAAAAGCTTCCTTACAATATCCAACTCAGCTGTTCAAATACTGGGAGCTGCCAGGCATGGTGGCACAGGTCTGTATCATTTAGGAGGCTGAGGCAGGATGATTGCTGCAAGTTCAAGGCTAGCCTGCGGTATCTAGGGAGACCCTGTCTCAAAACAAAAAAATCCATACTGGGAACTGTGGGTGCTGGCTGGGTGGTGAGAATCTTTACCAAGGACCTCTCCCCACAATGGGGTATTCTCAAGGTTCCCTTGTACCTGATGAAGTGTTCAGTGCTGAGATTCCTTCCCAGCATGCAAAGGGAAAGGTACGGGGAGGAGGGGAGACCAGAGGGAGTCACGTGACAAATGAAGTACCGAAGTGAGAGTGGCCACCCCAGGCCTGGGTAGGAGTGGGGACATGAGGTTCCAGCATTGTTTTTCTGGACTCACCAGCTGCCAGTGTGCCCTGGAAAGCCTACCTGGGTGCAGGCGTAGAGCTGGTTCTCCAGGGACCTCAGTCTGCCCTTCAGCTTGTCCTCATTAAGCTGTCCCTGCACAGAGGGGAGTTAGAAAGTGTGAGGCGGAGTGCAGGCTGCAGTCAGCCTGCTCCCGCCCGCCTGCGGCCCAGCACTAGGGAGTGCTCCATGCTTGTGGAACAAAACTCTTTCAGTGGTAACGGAGGGGCCTGGGGAGAAGACGGGAGTCTCTCTGCTCCAGGACAAGGCTGGAGCAGACAGACCCTGTCTCCTTCCCGTCCTCTATCAGATGGCCCAGGTGGTGGCCTGGTATGGAGGGTGAGGGAGGAAGCTCAGTGGCCCTTTTCCTCTCGGTCCCTCCGGCCCCTGTTGGGACACTGCCTCACTCCTCACCTGTCTTGTGAAGTATAGGGAGTCATGCTGGAGGGCAGAATGCATGTTCTCTCCCTTGCTCCCTACCAGAAGCTGAATTCCCACACCCCGAGGCTGTGTGTCGGAGTTCTAACCTCTCGTACCTCAGAGTGCGACCATATTTGGAGACAGGGTCTTTAAATAGATAATTCAGTTAAAATAAGGTCCTTAGGGTGGAGCCTCATCCAGTATGACCAGAATTGTTGGCTTGTTTTTATTTTTTGAGGGTCTCAAAAACTCACTGTGTAGTTCAAGCTGACCTTGAACTTGCATCAGTCCTCCTGCCTCAGCCTCCTGAGTGCTGGGATCACAGGCCTGCAGCACCTCGCCCTGTAAGCACTCCACTGTTCTATCAAAAGCGGTACCTCTCCCAGTATCCACACACAGTCCTGGCAAAGCACATCTCTTCAAACCGTTTACTTGCTCTTGGATTTGCTTTATTTGTGGGCGGATGTGGACGTGGAAGTTGCAGAGCAGACCGAAATCTTCAGGGAAGAGGAGCTGAGGACTCAGGGTGTAGTGGGAGAATATCCCGTGAGTGCGGAACAGGTGGCCTGCGCAGCAGAGAGAGCACAGGAGAAGCCAGTGCTGCTGCCACCTGGCCGATCTCCGGTGCAGTCTGCAGAGCTGTGCGGAAGCCGCTCCTCTGGAGTGCCCTTTTGTGCAGGGCCAGCACACGGTCATCCGGTGCCCAGTGGGCAGGTCCAGGCCCTCCCGTCAAGGTGACAGGTGCCCAAGTCAGGCCCCTTGTGAATGACATGCTGTAGCCTATGAGCATCCTCACACATACTCAGAGCCCTCTGGATTACCCACAGCACAGACTACATGCTATGTACGTTTTTGCTACACTGTTGCTTAGGGAATAATGACAAGAAAGACCAGATAGATGCTGGATTTTTTTCAGTTAGTTTTAATCTAAGGCTGCCTGAATCTGAGGCTATGGATCCTGCAGACATGGAGGGCTGGCTCTTCTAATACACTGCCCTCCTTCACACACACACATGCACACGGCTCAAGATGGGAAATGCAGGGGGAGATAGTAAAGTGCAGGTGGGGCAGGGTAAGATGCTTTCCTGAAATGGACCTGTCTGGTGGCATTTCTCCTTCCTTCAGTGCTGGGTGGTCAAACCCAGCAGCTTGTGCATGCATCTGAGGACATTTTGACATTGCAAGGGTTGCTAATCCTAGGCTGAGAGTGGACAGTGGTGGGCTGGAAGGGCCATTCTGTAGTTTTCAACTTTTCAGCTGGGCAGCTAATGTAACAACTTCCTTCTTGTTGTGTCATCCCTCTGCCTGTAGACTTGTACCTTTTTCCTAGGCAGTTTTTTTTTTCTTCTAGTTTTTTTTAGGCCTCTCCACCTATAGGGGTGGCAGTGCCAATGATAGTAAGTTTCCCAGAGAAGGGACCATGGGCCTCTTCAGCACTAACTGTTTGCATATTCGCTTTCTGACTTTTTTCACCAGGCTCTGTGGGACTATTGCGGGACTCTTGTGGGGTTTGGAAATTCCACTTCTCTTCAGGCCTCAGACGCAGTGGACCCTCTTGGTCATACAGCCAGGGCATTTCCAACCCTTATCATATTTCTGGTCTGTAATGGGGGGAGCAGAGGAGGGGCCTCTAATTTTGAGGTCTGCTTCCCTCCATGAGCGGGGCCAGGGGAGGCAGGAAGTGGTATTTCATAGCTCCTGTTTTGGTCTTCTTTGGCTGATTCTTCTAACCATGGGGCCCCGGGCGTGCCCCCACCCTTTCTGCTTCCTGTATTACTCAGGCCTAGCAAAAGCAAAAAGCTTTGCCAAAAACAGTTCTTTAAAGTGCCTCCTGCTATTAATGTTTTTCCCAGTGTCTCATGTCAGAGAGAGCTGAGAGTCAGGGGTTTGGTATCTACAGTAACCACAGGGCTTTGGCACAAATGAGAAATGGCAAACACTTCCACTGTGTGGGCCTCGCAGTAACTGGTAAAATGGCCACATTCCACAGAGTGGCCTGCTCATTGTCACCCACAGGTCCTGAAATCAGCTGGCTTCATTCCTAACCCCCGGTTCAGATCTTCCAATTCCACGCATTTTTCTTTGCCTACACTGTTACTCTGCAGGATGCAGCTAAAGCCACTAAAGTTGAAGATCATTTTGCTAGAATTTAGAAAGAAAGTAGGCCCAAGGCAGTATTCTTAAAATTTCCCACATCTCCTGTCCTTTTTGGATAGCTCTTTCCCCGTTTTGCAGTATGGCTTTAATATATTTTGCCTCTTCCAGCTGTTTTTTTTTTTTTTTGGTACCGGGGATTGAACTCAGGACCTTGCCCTTGCAAGGCAGGTGCCAGAACCACTTAACTAAATCCCTGGCATAGCATATTTTTGGAGTCATTTCAATCTCTACATTGTGGCAGGCAGTTTTTTTTTTTGTGGTACGGGGGATCAAACTCGGGACCTTGAGCTTGTGAGGCAGGTGGCAGAAACACTGAGCCAAATCCCTGGCCCTTCTTCCAGCTGTTTTTACATTTTAGCTCAATCCCAGATTACTTTTCCATTGATGTCAAAGTACAAGACAATTCACTTGATCTTAGCCAAAAGGCAGAGAAGTGATAATGCAAGACGATTCATGATAGCCCCTTCTATGGGGAGCAGGCCAACCCAAGTCCGGGGCCTGAACAAAATCTTGTCCGCAGTCCTGCCTTCCCAGACTCCCCAAGGCAGGCTGGAGGGTTTCAGCCAAGTTGTTACAAATGGGACATGGAGTTTCCTGGTCTGAACCCAGGTCTGCCATACCAAGGCCCAGTGTTCCAGTATGTGGGAAGAGGCGCTTCCTACAGACCTGCTGCTGACCTTCCATGCAGACACCGGGAGCTTGGGGCTCAGAGACACAGCTAGCCTGTAGAAGAAGGAGTGAGGCGGAGTCATACACACCTGGTGCCGGTCCGAGGGCTTCAGCTCCTGCTTTTGCTTGGTTTCACCTGCCTCTGAACTGTCCTCCACACACACCCCAGCTCACCACAGAAGCACTGGCCCACAGCGCATCTCTGCTCTAGCGGAGCTTCCTTGGGGTGTTCAGCCAATCCCCTGCCGTGCTGTCATCTCAAAATCTCCATTCTGCTTTGCAGATCTTAAAAGCCAAGAACACCTGCTCCCATCTTCGAATTGTCCAGAGTTGAGCTTTCTCTACTGGCTGAGCTGTTTCTGCTCTGAAGGCTGGAGCCATGCAGGTTCTGAGCAGAACCCCAGGCCATCAGCATCCAAGAGGCCTGGGGTCCACGCGGGGCTGGAGGCAGTGGAGGTTGTGGTCCTTGGGTTCTAATAGCGTTGCTGCAAGCTCCATGCAGGCAGCTGGAGACTCAGATCATGGGGCCACATGGAGAAAGTAAAATGTGAGCTGGACCAGGCTCCAGAGACCTGGTTCTGGCCACATCCATCTGGTTCTTCTTCCCAAATGCCACAGACTGGGGCTGTCCTTTCTTTGAGGTTGAGGCTTTCCGGGAGGGATAGAGAGTTCATTGTCATGTTTTGGGAGAAGCAAGAGCTTTCAGCGGAACAGTCTGAGAGTACTTTTCTTAAAAACAGGAAGCTGGGGGCCTGGCAGGGGGTTGGGGAGCAAGAAGTGAAGGGTAAGGATTGGGTGGAGTGAAAAGTGGGGGAAGCCACAGCCTGAGGAACTTCTGCCCTTGGGCTGCAGCAGGGGCGAAACTCTGCCTCAAAGACCTGGCCAGGAACACCTCTCAGTAAATCAAGTGGTCTCCATTTCCACCAAGCTGGCTGTAATTCAGGGTCAGATTGTGGCTCGCCTGGGTCACTGCAAGTCTCTCCTGTCCTGGCACCACCCAGAGCCAGGGTGCTGTGGTGGCTAGAGAAACACAGGTGTCGTCCAGTTGGCATGCCGTGGAGTGCCTTGTACAGAAGGGCCGACTGCGAAATCAAACAAGGCATAGTTCCACTGTTCCCCGCCCTGCACTCCCTCTGCCACTCCCTCTGTCTGTACTGGGGGTGGAGCCCAGGGCCTTTGCAGTGAGCTACATCCCCAGCCCCTTTTGTTTTTCTTATTTGGAGACAGCGTTTCGCTAGTTGCTCCGGCTGGGCTCAAAGTTGTGACCGTGCTGCCTCAGCTCCCCAGAGTGCCGGGATCACGGGTGTGTGCCCCACGCCTGGCCGCTTCCTTGCTTCCCCACTGGTTTCCGTTTGTTTCCCAAAGGGGTGGCATGCAGCTCACGGTTCTGTGAGATGTATCTTTTTTTGGGTTATAGATATATCCTTTTATTGGGTCCATACATACTAAAACATAAATACAATAGACGGGTCCATTCATTATTTGAGCTTTAGGTACACTGTTGGAATTCTAGAACCCTGCCTGAAGTGCTTTCTTTGGTACTGCTCTGATGTGACCCCTTCATTTCTCCCACATCCAATGGGAGGGCCATACCCTGGGATGCAATCAGTTTGACCCTTTTGCCCTGAACACTTCTCTCTGCGCTTTCCTCCATCTCCTCAATTTCTGTTCTGGTAATCTACTCTTCCTTCAGGACCTAGCCAAAACGCTGTCTTTCCTGTGGAGCCTTCCCCATTCCACCCCGGGCAGAACAGCGCTCTCTTTCCTGTACATCACAATTGCAGCCTTATTAGACTGTTTTGGAGTTGTTATTACATCTCTGTCTTTCCGGCTGGACTGTGAGCTTGTTAAGAGCAGACGCTGCTTTTTGTCCCTGAAGTGCAGGGCCCGGCATGGAGTAGGAGCTTGTCAGATGTCTGCTGAGCAAATGAACGAGATGCTCTCCATTTAGTTCAGGACCGGAAACCACCTGGCCTGCACAGCTGCCTTCGCCCTGCTCTGCCGAGGGAGGGAAGTGACTTCCTTAGTGACGCCCAAGCCCGATGCCGTGACTGTGTGAGGATGAAGGGCTGAGCTGGAAAGGGTTTTTTAAAACACACATTTTAAATTCTGTGTTTTTTGTGGTACTGGGGATCACTCAGGGCCTCATGCGTGCCGAACAAGTGCTTTACACTGAGTCCCAGGAAGTCCTTTTGTATCACTGCTGTTTTCTTGGCTTTGTTCCGTACCCACTGCTGCTTTTCTCTGTCTGAACTCAGGCCGTGCTCCTGGCGGGGTGAGGTGGTTCCGGGCTTCTCACCGTCCCTAGTGCCCTGTGCTTTGCTGGCATCAGCCTGCTTGTAGCCCTGCACCTGCGGGCTTCAGGGGGGCTTGAGGATCCTGCAAGTCCTCAAGACCCTGTGATGGGATCTGCAAGGTCTTCCCTTTTCCAACTGCATGTCTGTGTGAGACTGAATTTTCTTCATCTATTTCAACCAAAAGAATGTGTTACAGCGCATTGAATTGAGGAGTATGAGAATTTAGCTGTCTTTAGTTGAGTTAGACATTAAAAGCATAAAGCAATGCCACTCCTCTCATTAGTTTTTCTTTTTGAAAGAACAGTTATTCCTCATAGATTATATAATTTAGGTTAGCACGAGATGGCTTATTGTTATTTTAAAATTAATAAAGATTTCTGAATTTCTGCTTCAATTTTTAACATGTTAAGTTCTTCTTCTTTTTTTTGGTACTGGGGATCGAACTCGGGACCCTGCACTTTTGAGGCAGGTGCTGGAACCAGTGAGCTAAAATCCCCGGCCCCTAACATGATAAGTTCTAATATGTTAAATATAAAAAGTTGTTTGGAATTTTTAACAAATAACGTAAAGCAGTCTTGAGATGAAAAACACAGTTGGAAAACCATTACACTAGATTATATGTCATGCCTCTAGGTCTCTGCCTGCACTGTTTTATCTCCTACCTAGGATGCTATTTCTCCTTCTACACTTGCCTGGCAAATGCTTCTATAACTGTAAATATTTCCCTGAATCTCCCTTTCTAGAGTTAAGCATTCCTTCTTGTGGTCTACTAACCCTAAAAACATTTATTTCTTATAATATTTGTATTGTTTGGTTTCCCTTAGAAAGTTATGTGCTGTCTAAAATCAGGATCCCTGCAAGAATCTCGTTTTTTTCTGTGTTAGCCCTGTGCTCAGTAGGAAGAACATGATCTGTGAATATTTGTAGAATGCATGGACTAAAATTAGAGGCCTGAGCTCTGGTTCCATTTCTGCTGCCCCCTCACTGTATGAGTTTGGGCAAGTCACTCGCCGTTCTGCGACCTTTCCTCATGAGCAGTATGGCGGCTCCGGCTCCTCTGTAAGGCGCCTTCCCACAGAACACTGAAGTCTGCGCTGAGTAGTAGGTGCAGGGCGGCTGCGATGACTATTCATGTGAATCCCATTTAGAAACCATCATGCTACTGGGAGAGAGAGCCCCACAGATAAGAATGGTCCTCATTGGTTCTGAGTTTTCCTGGCTGTATGGCAGCAAGACCCTCAGCTGATGACCCCCGTATTTGCTGTGACCCGGTTGACCTTGAGTTCTGAGCTCCTCCTCCCCTACCTCCTCCTCCTTTCCAGCTCTCTCTTCAGTAGTCACACAGCCCTTGACTTGTTGGGTGGAATGGGAACAAAGATAGGATGGACACACACAGAAGCCTGGGAGCTTTGTTGAGATGTTTCATCCCCTTACCTTCCAGGAGCTGTCAGAGGCCTGAATCAGGGTGGAGAGTAGGTCTTGAAGAATCACCATTTTCTGTTTTAGGACCAGCTCCCTTTGTAGGGCCTCCTGTGGGGCAAAGAATTCAAGAGGACAAGGCTGACCTGGAGAAGGCAGAGGTGCGTGGGGAAGCTGAATGGGGAAGTCAACTTACTTTGAGGTACTCGGAAAGCTGGATGATTTCCTAGAGAAAAGGAAAAGACCCTTGAAGTCCGGAAGCGTAGAACGCAGCCTGTGCAGAGCAGACCTCCGCCTGGGCTCTGCTAGGCCCTCTGGGTCCTGGGTCCCTGCACGGCCCCTCCTGCCATCCAGGAAGGAGTGTCCTCCCGCCCAGCCTTGCCTGAGTTTGTAGTGCAGTGCTAGGTGTCAGAGCTTAGGTGCCTCCGATCCACATCAGTGAGGATTGCTTACCTTATCTAGAACTGCGACTCCGGAACTGGAAAGAGAAAGGGGAAAGACAGTGGACGAGAGTTAAGCAGGTCAGAGGTAGAGGCAGTGGGTTGACTGCTCCCAGGGACCCTTCTGGGCTAGGGGGAGGGCTTCCTCTTTTAAATGAGGGTGGATGTGGATATTCGTTGTGGTTGCTCTCTGTACATGCTGGGTAGAGGGAGGGAAGTAGGAGTCTAGAAGAGGCTGGCATGATGGTGCATGCCTGTAATCCTCGAAGTCTGGGAGGCTGAGGGAGAAGAATCGCCACGTTTCAACCCAGCGTGGGCAACTTGGCAAATTACTGAGACCCTGTCTCAAAATTTAAAAATCAACAAGGGCTAAGGATGTAGCTCCCTGTGAAGCGCCCCCACCCCCACCCAGTTTAGAAGAGGGGAGCAGATGAGATGTGAGAGGGTCAGGGTCAACAACGTGAGGCGCTCACTTGGTTTGCAGACTGGCATCGTTCTTGATTGCTGGCTGTGTGTCATCTGCCTTCGTCTGAGTGCCTGAGAGATGAGAGGTGATTCAGAGCCCGTGGGGAGGAGTGAATGCATTGGGAGGGACAGGGACTCCCCACTGCTGCTGAGCAGGATGCTGGGGCAGGGTTCTCTGCAGCCCCATCATGCGGGGAGCACTTCTTACCACAGTGGCGTTTGGGTGGCCTCTTGATGGGAGAGTCTCGCGGCAGAAGGGCCCCTGCTTGTGAGGAGCAGAGGTCAGCCAGATCCCTGTGGACACTTGAGGGAGGACGACCCTGGATTGGAAAGGCCTCGGAGCTGGTCCCTGTCACCTGGAAAGGAAGGGAGAGATGCTGGAAACCACTGTCCAGAGCTTGTTAGAAGACACTTCCCATGGCTGCAGAAAGATGAAACTGTTGTGATCATGTCTCCCTAAAATTCCCATGCCCCCCCCCCCCTTCTAACTACCACTGTGACAGGATTAGGAGGCGGAGACTTTGGGAGCAGTTTGTCATACATGATGTTGGGACCTGAATGAGATGGTGCCCTTCTGAGAAGAGGTATTAGAAAGTTTGCCCTGTTTGTTTTATGCCATGTGAAGAATGTCATTTGCACAGCCCAACGAGCGTCTTCATGAGGCACAGGACCTGCTGAGGCCTTGATCCAGGACTTCCAGCCCCTAGAATTTTGAGAAA
This sequence comes from Heterocephalus glaber, assembly GCF_053883595.1. Lineage (NCBI taxonomy): Eukaryota > Metazoa > Chordata > Mammalia > Rodentia > Bathyergidae > Heterocephalus > Heterocephalus glaber. The sequence goes on along the minus strand of NW_028258372.1, from coordinate 44,775,098 downwards.
CAAGTTTCTGCCATTGAAGTCACCCTGCCTGTGGTAATTTGTTATAGCCATCTGAATGGACTAAGATAATATTTCCAGTCAAGCTGCCCAAGTAATCCACATAGGCTTCCAGAGCCACAGGCGACGCCTGCCTGTGCTCTGCCTTGCCCTGCCTGGGGGGAAGGGGCCTCCTTGGGGCGGGCAGTGGGCAGCTGGCCTTTTCGCAGTCATTCCCGCTGGAGTCCGATCTGCCTGGGCCACTCACACAGCCAGCGTGGCTGGAGAGCGCAGCGAGCAGCCTCGCTCCGGATCCGGCCTTGCTGCGCCTCAGCCTCCGGTCTTTGGCCTTCCAGCCAGGGCTTCCTGCGCAGTACAGCCGGGCTGCTGAGGCGCTGGGGAGGGAGCGCAGAGGGGTGGGGCCGGAGCCCTGTGTCTCTTGGGTTTTCTTCTCGCAGACTGCACAGCCCGTGTTGGTGACAGGACTCTGGAAGGCTGGGGCCGTCGGTGGTGTCCGGCGCGGGGGGTGAATCTCAGGGAAGCCTTGAGTAGCTGCTGGGTAGTGGGGATTCTTCAGTGATCTGTACTTTCTGGTCCTCTTCGTCCTGATCTTTTTCTCCTGAAAAGGCATTCGGAAACCTTCTTGCCTTAGAACGCAGATGCTTGGTTCTGTTTTGCAGCGAGCTGTAGGGCTGTTTCTCTGAGCAGCCCCTCCCGTCGCTGCATCGGAGCAGAGCCCGCTGTGGGCACAGCGCATGCCTGCCGTGTTCGGGAGTGCAGAGGACCCGTCCACCCTGCAGTGCTCACAAGGGGGTTGCCGGCTGAGGCCATGTCCACCTACCTTGCTTTCTGCCAACATTGCACCTCCCTGGGCAGCCTAAAGGGCCCTCGGGGACGGGGTCCCCAACCCGTGAGGAAGGGGCCACACGGCAGGAGGCCAGTGGTGAGCGAGCTGGGGAAGCTTCAGCCGCTTCCGCTGCTGGCACCGCTGCTCAGCTCTGCTCTGCCTCCTGTCAGATGGCAGTGCACTGGATTCTCTAGGAACGGGAATCCTCCTGCGCACCCCGCCCCCACGCCAATCGGGAACATCGTCTTCCCGGAGACCAGTCCACATGGTTGGGGACTGCTTCTGTGCAACTCAGGCCATCTCTGAGGATTTATAACCTCAGCCCACAGAGCAGGGGCGGCCTGCAGAGCCCAGGGGAGGCTCCCCAGCCCTGACGAGGCCTTCTCGGTCTGGGAGGGCTGCCGTGTGCACGCACGTGTGTCTGGGCAAGAGGACTGGCCTGTGTGCAGTCTGGCACTAAGCAGCCTCCAGTCATTGCCAGTGAAGGAGAGTGAACTGAGCTGTGAGCTAGCCCCAGAAGATATGTGTAGGCCGCCAAAATTCACACTGATATGGGCCAGGGATTTAGCTCAGTGGTTCTGCCGCTTGCCTTGTAAGCACAAGGACCTGAGTTCGATCCCTGGTACCAAAAAAAAAAATTCAAACCGATACTAGCTGTCAGCTATGAAATTGTTTTTGGAATTATTTTTTCTGTACTAAAAGGCAAGTGCAACACAAAAAAGAGCTAAACAAACAACGTCACACAACCAGACTGACTGAGTCAGTGACTCGTGGAGACGTCCCCGTATGGCTGGGAGGAGGGACTTACCGAAAGCCGCTTGCTGGTGCCCTTGAGTCCACTCACCCTCGCTTCTCCCGCCCCCCCAGAGCAGTGTGTCCTGGACATGGCCCACCTGCTGTGCGGGGGAAGTGGTCCTCCTGGAATAAGACCGAGACTCCTCGAAGACAGCTGTCCGTCCTGCCCTCCTGCAGGGGCCTTGCTCCCTGGCCCAGAGACGCTGGGCCTGGCCCGTCTCCTCTGCCTCCAAGTTCCTCCTCCTGAAGAACTGCAGCTGCCGCGCGCTCCGGACTTGCTCCCTCTGCTGGGTCCTCAGCACCCTCCCCGCCTGGCGGCACATGGTCACGTTGGGCCTGCAGCGGCGGCTCTCCCTGGCCTCCTGCCGTCGCTCGCACTTGGCCTCGTAGCTCTCAGCCCGGCGGGCCAAGCCAAGGAAGCGCCTGGGGTCTGGGCTGATCATGCTGCCCTCCTGGGCACCTGTTGCGCTTGGGTTCCAGTTCCCTGAATAGCCGCTGGATCTGCCAGATGCCAAGAGGGAGGAGTCAGAGATGGGCAGAAAAGTGACTTACCTCCCGCACTGGGAGGGAGCAGAGGGTCATAGTGCCGCATCCACGTGGTGGACAACTGAGGCCGCAGTGGTGTCGCCTGGGAGCGGGACTCCGGGCTCAGCCCTTCCTGAGCTAGTAAAATCTGATAAAAGCAAACTCCTGCTTTCTCTGGTCTGCGTGCCCCCTCGGAAAGTGGAAGATCTGACTAAAGATCTCACCTGGCATCTGAGTCAGGGAGACCGGAGAGGTGACTGGTAAAAGTTACAGTGAGCTTGTGGAGCCCCTGGATAGCTTGCATTTGTTCACTTTTTAGACGTAATAAAGAAACAGGCCAACACCCCTCCCTGCCTCATCCTTCAGCCCGCAAGGAAAATCGGCATCTTGCTGCTCTCTTGGCCCCGTTACTGTCGCAGCCGACTGACATTCTCACCCTCCTCAGGAAGTGACCGGGCCTGTGACTGGCACCCTGCTCCCTTCTTGGCCCTTAGCAACCTGGCCTGACAGGGCTTAGGGGGGAACCCACCAGGGTCCTCTGTCCTGATGTGGCTCCTCAGGCACCTACCACCTGCCCAGGACTCCCCAGTCTCAGGGAGAGACCGCGTCAGCTCAGAATGTCCAGTCAGCTGCCACACCCGATGCTGGCCCGGCCCCTTTCAGAGCATCGTGGAGATGAGCGTCGCCTTCCTAGCAGGCTGTCTGGTGCCAGTCTGCTGTCCTTGGTCGGACATGCCTTGAGCCCTCTAGACCAGTAAGCGCATGGATTACACCCCAGTGAAGCACTTACAAACGACAGGCAAACAAAACCAGCGGAAGCAGTGACCACAAGTCTCCGGGAGTGAGGCTGGGTGGAGAGGCCGCCCTCGATGCCCCTACGGGGCGTTAACCTGCGTCCACATAGCCCCCAAGCCCCGATTGCTCTGTCCTTCCTTCTCTGTGCCTCTCCCTCTCCCCCACTCTTCCCAACCTACCTTCTGGAAATTTGGTCATTTCCCAGAATGCTCAGGTAGCTTTGATGAGTTGGGGTTGGCATTGGCTGAGCCGAAACCCAAGCATCGGAAGTTCTGTTCTCTCTGCCCCCTGGAGCGAGCCCAGGGACTGGTGAGGAAGAAGTGCTCCCCCTCTCAGCTGCTGCCTCTGCTCCGACCCATGAGCTCATCACACTGCCTGGGCTTAGCTCCTCCGCAGTCGGAGGAGGGCATCTCCTCTGGTCAGCAAGCGTTTGCCAGCTCTGGCCCCTTAGGTTTATTTATAGGCCAAACAGACTCGACAGGTAGCAGCCTCTCTGCCCCTTTGGGCCCTGGCTGCCTACTCTGGTTCAGTCTGGAATTCTGTAGAGGATTCCTGCCTTCTCTGCTCACGGCTCTCATTCTCTGGGCTCACGGGTGGGCAGTCTCTCTGTGTGGGAGAAGTCTGAGTGGCCAAACTCTGGGCACTGTCAGCTGCCTGGACCTGCAGGGTTGGAGGGGCAGCTCTGGGCATGGGGGTGCTGACTGCGGCAGGGTTGTGAAGTTGTCAGTGCCTGTCCTCTGTACACCATCTCTGAATGGCTCTCTCCTCTCTCCCCTGGGGTGGTGTCCGTAGACTTCACATCTTTCACTTTCCTTATTTACAAACTTAGGAAAGGATCTGAGGGGGTAAGTCTTTAAGTCTCAAGTTGTGAGTGAGTGGGTGGAGGAGACTGGGATTAAGTGCACGCGAACTCCAAGACCAGGACCTACACATGTGGCACCTCGTAAGCCATCACCCCTGCTCTTCCACCACGTTAAAGGTTGGGGAGAGTCCCGGCTCTGCGGGAGGACTCTGGACTCAGCCTGGCCCATCACTGCCTGCGGTGTGTGTTTCGGACAGGTTATCACATCTCTAAGCCCGTGTCTCCTCATGTATAAAATGTAGCTAACACCTGCCTGGAAAGATGATGAGAATTCAGTGACAAAATGTCCACCATGTGCCTGGCACCTGGCGTGAGAAATGTCAGCTTTTTATAGTAATAAGCTTAAAATGCTGTCCCTGTGCTGGTGTTGGGTAGTGAAGACTTGGCACTGTGAGACAAAGGCCCCAAGCTGAACGAATGTTCCCAGGAACAAGAATGTTTGATCTCTTCCTCTAATTCCCTGGACCTGTCTCTCATTGAAGGATGACATCGTTTTCTGGATGGAGGAGATGTGATTAAAATCACGTTTGCTGCTCTGGGGCCTCTGACCTCTGAGTTTGGGTTACAAGGAGAAAGGACTTCGCTGTGGCCTGGATACAATCACCATCTCAATTAAGCCAAGCAGAAAGTTCAAGTAGCGGGAGAGTGGCCTACCACACTGCACCATTAAAATGTAGAGTGTGAAGTCCTTCCTGCCTGACCCCAAGTTAGCCACAGGCTTTGTAGTGGAGGCACATTCCCAGTGCTGAGCATCACCCTCTCCTGACCGTGAAGAGGAAAGGCCTGTGGCTGGAAAACAGGCCTGAAGTCACGTCTCAGGGCTCTTGGCCTAGGCTGTCTGAAAGTTCACTGAAACATGGCCACTCTGCTCTCTGTAGCCTCAGGGCCAGACCTTGGGACTGAGACAGGAGCGTGCCAGAGCCCCAGGCCTGGTGGAGTTTGGTGTGACACAGCTGCGTGAAAGGATTCCCAGCCTTCTGAAATGTCTTGACCATTCTGACTTGCTTCCAAGCAAGATGCCATATGGGATGCCTGAGGGTCAGGGATATGCTGAAGGCCAAGAGGAAACTGGCTCCTGTAGATTCAGAGAAAGGTCAGCAGGCCAGGCTTTGGGCATCCCTGAGTGACCCTTGGCAGGCAGCATGACAGGCCTTGGGGGAATAGGCAGTACCGGCTAGAGGAGGCTCTCGTCACTCCTCACTGCCACAGGCAGACCAGGGTGCTGCCCTCATCTGACTGTGGTTTGCCCCTACCCTTCCACCTCTCTGCTCCTACTTCCTGGCCATGTCTGCAGCATAGACAATGAATGGCTTCTTGCAGAGGTCTGGCCTTTCCCATCCAGGTCTCTGTGAACCCAGGGAGAGGGACCTGTCCTAGGCTGGCAGAAAGGCAGCGTCATGTGATAGGGTACCCCTCTCTTGAAGGGAACTGGGAAAGGTCATTTAATTCATGCCCCTGGCTAGGTGTGGAGGCGCTCACCTGTGATACCAGCACTTGGGAGGCCAAGGCAGGAGGTGGGCAGCCAGGAGTTGGCTACGTAGTGAGTTCAAGCCCAGCCTGAACTATGTAGAGAAACCCTGTCTCACTTGATCTTAGCCAGAGAAGGCCGAGAAGCGATAGAGAAACCCTGGTCTCAGAACAAAACAAAAACAAAGCAAAAAACCCCCTAAAACGGAACAATTCGTGTCTTGTTCATTGGGTACCCTGAAGCCCAAGTCGTACGACTCACTTCTAATCTGATGTAATGGATGGAGAGGGGAGCTGAATCCTGGGCCTGGCTGGCACCTCAGGACTTTGGTACAGGGTCCTCTCTTGGTTGCCCCGCACCCCAGTATTCTTAAGCCACCCCACCCCTGTATCTCCCTCTTTACCCAGTGAAGTTGGGCTCTTCGCCAGGCCGGCTGAGCACCTTCTGCCCCACCCTGAGTTGGAAGGCCCAAGTCCGGATGCAGAAGCATCCTTCTGAGTTACCTCCAGGTCCCGGCTGCTCAGGAGAACGCTGCAGTCCCGGCAGGCAGATCGTGGCTCTGGCCTCGGTGGAGCACTACTGCAGGGGCCCAGTAAAGTGCAAATTCTCAGTCCGTGGCTCTGGGCCCTTAGCGTTTCCCTTCTTGTGCAGTCTTTCTTTTGCACAACAACCTTGCTGAAACAGGAAACAGAAGCCACAATGCGCACAAACCCCAGTTCCCCTCTCGCTCTCTGGCACAATCCGAGTGGGCCCCTGAGCCCTGGGGCCTCAGGCTGGGCCGGGAGCTCCTCCCATCACGGCACCCCAGCCACCCTTTCTCCTGTGACTGCATCGGTCTGAGTGCCTGGAAAGTGTCTAGTTCAGATCCATGTGCCGTATTAGACAAGGACCAACCTCTAGGTTAGAGTCAAACCCTGCAGTTTCTTTGAGGGGAACAATGGCTTTTTGGTGGTAATACCTGGAAGAGAGGTTTGTTCTCAGGGTTGGCTTTCACATGTCTCAGGCAGTTTTCTGTGTAGGACTTTCTTTTCCTTTAGTCACCTCTTCCCATTGCTGGTGTTGGAAAGAAAGAGATTCTGCTCTCCTGAAATACCTGGATTCTTCTGCAGAATTCTGGACAGAGGCCCACTCTGGACTTGCTCCTTTCTAAGGGAAGGTGGGCAGCTAGGGGATGAATGCAGGAAGAGCAGGCAGAATCCAGTAACAAATATTCCCCTAGTCAGTTAAACTGGGAAATTTAGGGGGAAATGAAAGAGAACTGATCTGAATAATTTATTTAGGAAATTCCCGAGAAGTTGAGGATAAAGTAGTGGAAAGGGAACTGGATTGGAACAAGTTCACGGGGACGTGTGACCTGTGTAATTCTCGCGTCTGCATGAGCGCTCATACGGTCACTGGAGGACAGTCGCAGCCCCACTCTGTGAATTCCAAACTGGCAGCCTGAGATGGGCAGTGAGACTGTCAGGCCGCTGTGGCAGCATCTGTTACACGAGGGGGGCGGCTCACGGTCCTCTCTGCTGCTGCCGCTTCCTCTGTTCTCTGGGGAGAAAATGGCAGCAAAGCACCCAGGATGGGTTCTCAGCACTGGAGCTCGAGACAGGGCATTCCCCCAGTGGGAGAGAAGCAGCCCAGGGCTCTGGGTAGCGCCTGCGCACATGGGAATGAGCAGAGGGCTGGGGAGCCCATGGCCGACAAAGACAGTCTTACGGTCGCAGAGGGGTAAGAGGGTCCTTGGAGCTTGGGTGCCAGAGGACCGCAGCACAGGAAGGTGTAGTAGGAAGTTCTACACACTGCATACATTTGGACTCCATTAACAATCAGCAAGAAGGGCTGGCGATTTAGCTCAGTGGTTTCGCCACCTGCTGCACAAGCCCAAGGATCCGAGTTTGATCCCCAGTACCAAAAAAAAAAAAAAAAAATCAGCAAGAAGCCGGGTGTGGGGGTGCACATCTGTGATCCTTGCCCTCTGGGAGGCAGAGGCAGGAGGGTCACAAGCTTGGGCCCAGCCTGGGCAGTGTAACAACTTGGCCAGACCCTGTCTCAAAAAAAGGTAGGTGGGCTAGAGTGTAGCTCTGTGTAAAACCCTGGGTTAAAACAGAACAAAACAAAAAAACCCTGGGTTCAATCTCCAGTACTCCAGAAAAGAAACAAACAAACAAAGAAATGTGTACAAAGATCCAAAACCATTCTAAGGCTAGGTGCTCACTGTATCTGTCCACAGATGACACATTTCTTTCTTTCTTTGTTCGTCCCTAGACTCTGATAAGTATTTTCTCAGTAATGCATGCCACAAGTCCAAGTTATTTATTCTAGAATAATGCCACAGACACACTTGATAAGAGAGTGTATCAGTCAGTATTTACTCAAGAAACAGATATAACACAAGCTACACAAAAATATATATAAGAATTCACAAGACTGACCCACAGTGGCACCCACGGTGTCAATGAGGAAGGGTGCAGAGGCTCCGTCTGCACACTGGGATCTGAAGGATCCAGTCGAAGGCCTGGAGCTCACTGCAGTGTCCCGTGTGAGTCCGTATCAGGAGGCTGATGGGCCTTCGCTGGAAGCCAGGAGAGAATGTCCAAGGTGAAGGTGAAGGTGGAGACTGGAGCTGAGAAGCAGACCTGTCTTTGAGTTCCGCTTATACCATCCAGCTGACAAGCCACCGTAGGGTGAGTTTTCCTGCCCTGGGCCGTGGAAGTGCTGAGCCCATTTAGTTGAGCTTGTCCTACTCAGGTTGACACCATCAGCCAGCACAGAGGGTCTGCAGTGGCCTGGGCCCTGCTATAGTTAGCATGTGAAATGTTTCCCGAAAGCCTTGTTTTGAAGTCTTGCTCCCCAGCTTGGTGGTACTGGGAGGTTGCTGCATGTTAGGCAGTGGGGCCTAGCGGGGCGTCTTCTGGTTCTGCAAAGCATGCCCTTGAAGGAGCAACGGGGACACCAGCCTCTTCTGGTCTCTTTTACTTCCTGGCACACTCTGCCACACTCACTCCATAGTATGCTGCCTTGTCACAGGCCCTAGAGCAGTGGTGGCGAACCTATGGCACATGGGCTATTCTGTTTTTCTTTTGAGACAAAAGATGTTAATGTATGAATTATTTTTCTAAACAGAAACCTCAGTATCCAGGTTTAATTGCAGTGTTGGCACTTTGGGATAAATAAGTGTGGCACCTGGTCCCTGAAGAGTTCCCCACCACTGCCCTGGAGCAGTGGAACCAACCCATCGTGGACCGGAGCCTCCAAACCTGTGAGCCAAAGTAAACCTTTTCTCTTCCGAGAGAGCTGGTTATCTCCAGTATTTGTTACAGCGAGCAGAGCTGCTCAGGGTGGGCACACTTACGCCTGCAGGCTCTGCTCTTGGTCTTCTATACAGACATCCCGAGGACAGATGTTCTTAGAGGTGATGCAGTCTAAACTTATCAGAGGGAGATAAATACTACTTTGGCCCCAGTGCTTGACAGGTCACCCCTCTGCAGTGGAGTTTTGGTCTCGCACACATGGCAGGCAGAGTACGGAGTGCTCTTCACCACTTTGGTAGAGGGCCCTGGCAGAGTAAAACTCCCAGATTGTGCTCTGGGGACATCCCATGTTAGCAAGAGCATTTTCTGTTGTACAGATGCTATGAAAGTTGTCAGAATCAAAACGGAGTTACTTTTGTCAAGCCCCAGCCCCCCAAAAGAAGAGAATAAGCTGGGAAGAGGAGATCTCGTGTGTGTGGCTGATAACAAGAACTGTTCACAGAAAACACAGGAGAACTGTAACTTTGCACAGAGCCCACTACAACCTTACACATAATACACTGCTGTCAGGGTGTGTTTAATCCTGGACAGAGGGCGCTCCTAGTACTGATCCTAGTAGCCAGTGACTGTTGCTCAGAAGATTGTTAATAATTTGCCCATCTTCCCTTAAAAAACTTCCCTTTTCCTCAGCATTCTTGAATGTATTCATGGTTTGCTACAGTGTACATATTTCCATTACTATGCTATTCCCAAATACACTTAGTTGTTAGAGAATTTCTATTTGTTATTTATTTTGACCATGCTAAAAAATCTGGAAGGCCAAACCCTAAAACACAAATACTGTGAATCCATTCTTGTGGGTCCAACATGGAGCAAGGGACAAGTTAACCGTTGGTCCTGGGCTATTAGAAGGGTAGTCTTTGCAGGGCTCCGAGGGCCCTGACAGGACACAGCCCCAGCCCTGGGGGTGGGCTTGGAGGTGGTGAGACAGATGAAAAAGTAAAGAGTAAGACAGACCAGAAAGGGGCGCGCCCGTCTGGACCAGGGACAAAACCATGTCCTCAGAGCAGCTGTGGCTCTCCTTTATTCTGTATTTCAGGCTGTGTCCCCTAGGGCCTGCCAGAATAAGTCAGAGTTACTTCTGAGATAGACACCCCAGTGACACGTCCCTTGCAGTGCTGGTTTCTGAACTGGAAAAATCCCTGCCTTTTCAGGCACAGCTGAAGCAGCACCCTCTTCCCCAGTACGTGTGAGTTCCCCAATAAACAGGACTCTGGAAACGCCTTGTTGATGACTAAAATGTCGCATTATTTATTTTAGGAATATGCTGTATAAATTATTGAGTTACCAAAAATCATCATTTAACAAAAAAATAAAAACACGAAGCTTCGACTTATCAGAACAGTTCACTTCCTTTCCTTCATGTACATAGTAGCTTTTCCTTCAGCCTGGGCAGTCAGAGCCATTACAAGGCTGAGGCTAAGGGTTCCAAAAACCACAACTGTGGTCTCTTACACTTTAATGTGAGGGGTACTGGCTCTCATCCTCTTCCTGAGATGGGCAGTTTTCCTTCCTGGTTAAACTGTCATCTCTTGCCATGGCCTGGGTTAGATGATCCTATTTAATTCACAAATGGCCTCATGTTCCAAACTGAAATATCCTTCAGAGCCTTTTCTCTACATTTTGCACATTTCTACACCTACCTTTCCAGTCTATTTTTTACTCAGCACAGCCTATCATCTGTAATAAAGACTATTTAAATTGATGCAGTAAAATTGAACCCAAACTGATCTTATAAGGGGAATTGGCATATTAGCTTGCCATCAGTTAGCTTGGCAGAGGGCCTGCTTTGGAGACTATTCAAGAAAGTGGATGGACAGAGAAATGATTCCAAAAGCCTTTAGGTTTTCTTTTATTTTTTGTTGTAGGAAAATGTAATATACCACTAAAATTTTTTCTAAATAGAAAAATACCTTTTTTAATTTCTATTTTTTATTAGTACATGTTTGCAATACGTAACAATTGCATTCATCATGGGGAGTTGGTACATGTGCATAACACATCTTAATTCTTTTTATTTTCCCTTCCTCTCTTTCCTTCCCACCTCTCTACATCTTTTGGTTTCTTCTCAATTACAAAATATCAACTTCCCCTAGAAAAATAAATACCTTAGTGCTGTTACCATGGTGATGGGGTCCTGGGACAGGTCCCCAGGTTCTTGTGCGTGATGAATGAAGAGTTAGACTCTGCACTCAATGGTAAGGAAAGAGCAGCTAAGTTTAGTGAAGTACAGGGAGAAGGTACACTCAGAGCAAGCAGAACAGGCTCGTGCCAGTAGAAAGGAAATGGACATTGGGCTTAAGAATTTAAAATATTGTGCCAGGCTAGGGCACCTCCCATTGGGCCTTTCAGAGCACGAGTGACATGATTGACAGGGTGCTGTGTGATGTCAGTGGTATCTATTGTGCATGTCCTTTCCCATGATTCTCTTCGTTATAATTGAATGCATGAGATACCGTTCACATGTACTAACCTTTAATGAGCTCCTACTGAAGAAAGGTCATTTAGGTCATGCGGGCTGCCCTAGCATGCATGAGTCCTGGTTTGGAATTTCAGAAATTTCCAGAGGTCTTTTCTTATTTCTGCCTTTAGGAAGTGGGCCTTAGGACAAAGGTCAGGGGGGTTGGGCCTGGGACATCGCTGAGGTTCCCTTGAGTGAAGGCGAACAATCCTTTACCCCCTGCTTGTATTATGTATATTACTACAACTAAACAAAAATTAGTTTCTTAATTTTTACGTTACTGTCTTAGTTATTTTCTCATTGCTGGGACAAAATACCTGACAACCACAAGTTAAAAGTGGAAAGGTTTATTTTAGTTTACAGTTTGTAGAGGTTTCAGTCCATAGTAGCCTGGCTCTAAGGCAGGGTGGCATGGCAGAGAGAAATCACAGAGGAGAAACAGTCCATGGTGTGGCAGGCACAAAGCCAGCAGCGAGTCTCCCTTTCCCTTTTATTCCATTCAGGCTATAAGCCTATTGGTTGGTGCCACCCACACCTGGGGTGGGTCTTTCTATCATCCACATCCAGAACCATGGTAAACCAATCAGTGGACTGATCCAGTACCACACACCCATGATCCAGCCACCTCCCAAAAATGGTACCCGTGAGTGCATAAGGCTTCAGGGGGACATCTAGATGTAAGACATAACATTTACCTTTTAGTTTTTGTTTCTATGTATATGCCTTCTTAAAAAACATATTTAGGGCCGGGGATTTAGCTCAGTGGTTCTGCCACCTGATCCGCAAGCACAAGGACCTGAGTTCGATGTCCAGTACCAAAAAAACAAACAAAAAAAACATTTTATGTGTAGTCAACCTACAATTATGTGTTTTTGAAAAACTTGGTACTAAGTTACAAGTACTCTTCCTATTTTTACATTTTTTCCCATACTTTTCACCCTTTAGTGGTATTGTGGTCTTTTATAACAGTGTATCACCATCTGTTTAATAATTTGATATTAAACAGTAGCCATGCAATCTAGTATTGTTCAGGATAGTTATTAACCACTTGTAAATGCTATGTAAATATAATTTAGTACACATAGTAAAATGGATATTATTTATAATTTCTGTAATTACAATAATTAATTCTGAGCTGAGATCACTTAACATCGTAACAAGCTTCCTTTATTTAGCTCCTCTGTCCCTTGCTCTTTGCTAACGTAACCACGCTGCCTCCAGTGGCAGCCTGAGACAGAAGACTGATGGCAGTGGAAAGCTGCACTGCCTGGCTGTGAAGTTAGAGAGTTTTGCTACTTACTGCCTGTCCAGCGCACTAACTGTCTAACATCTTTGCATCTCAGTTTCCTCCTCTGTAAAACGGTTATTGTGTCGGGCATGGTGGTGCATGCCTGTGATCCCAGCACTCAAGAGGCATGAGGATCCAGCCTGGGCTCCATAGTGGGTTTGAGACCAGCCTGGACTACAAAGAAAGATCTTGCCTTAAAAAAAAAAAAAGTAGAGCATGTAACCTGGGTTCAATCCCCAGCATTGCGGGGGGGAAACACCTATTCCACGGGATTATTTTAGAACTACATGTAATAATTTAAATCACGTAATAAATGTTACTATTACTACTGCTATAGCAACATCTGCAGCTGGAAGGAAGCATCTCACAGTGACTTGTTACTGGTTATAATAAAAGGGACCCTCATTCAGATCTGCAGTTGTATGAAAACTGGAGTAGTTTTAGTGAATTAGTGCGTTTTGCTGATACTGCTTTGTAGGTATATTTGTTTTGTCTTTTTGGGGGGGTGGGGGTACTGACTTTCAAACTCGGGTCCTTGCGCTTGCCCGTCAGGTGCCAGAACCACTGAGCTAAATCCCCAGCCCTTGTAAGTATATTTGTAAGAGGAGAAAAATGAATCATTTTAAATCAATCACTTGGAAAGATTAATGAGCACATGGAACCTCTCCATCCAGAGGATGATGGCAGAAGTTAAAACATGTACAATTTTAAGCTCAGCTAACATAATTCAATCCACAAGGTTCTCTTATGAATGTGTCACTATTATATATGGGAGAAAAATATTCGAAATACCTCATACTGTCCTTCCAAGTGAGTGTTTTGTGGACCGTTTAACAACTTCTCCCCTTCCTGCTTCTCCGTTTTTTCTTTTTTGGGGGTGGGGGTTGGAGCCACTGTTTCACTATGTAGTTCAGGCTGGCTTCAAACTCAGGCAATCCTCCTGCCTCATGGGCCATTTGACTCCTATTTTAAGTCAGACTAAACCAAATGTGATCTGGGATAAGTAATGGGAATTGTAATAACATATTTACTTCTTAGGACTGGTGTTTTTTTTTTTTGGTACCAGGGATGGAACTCGGGTCCTTGGGCTTGCGCAGCAGGCAGCAAAACCACTGAGCTAAATCCCCGGCCCCAGGACTGTTTTAAGGTCTTAAATTCATTAATATTCATACAGTAGACTGAATGTAGTAAGTACTACTAAGTTTGCAATAAAATAAAAATAAAATAATTTCAATGTGCTGCAGCTCTTACTAGTTTTTACATGATGTGATTGATATTTTTGTTTTTAAGGCTGTAGGAGGAATTTATTGTTAGTATGTGAAGATTTTGTCATTTCTGATCTTTGCTTTCACAAATACTGCTGCGAAGAGCCTCTCCCTGGAGGAGTGGCCCCTGGAGCGGGCTCGCCGGAGCAGGTCCGCGGAGAAGCAGCTGAGCTCTGGCGGGCAGAGGGGCTCAGCGGCCGGGCGGCGGCGAAGTGTGGCCCCCGCCGGCGCCTGCGCGCTGAGGTCTGTCCAGCGGAGCCTTCCCGGGTCCGGACTGGGCGGCCTCGGCGCTCAGCCTGCAAGCCACACCGGGGACTCGGGACAGGTGGCGGTGCCGACGGTGCTCACGGGCCGGCCGGGCCGGGCGCTGAGGCGGCGGCGGGCGGGGCCGAGGTCGGGAGGCGGAGCCGAGGTCTGGAGCCGGGGCCCGCGCAGACCCCGGAGGCGGCCGCTAGCTGGCGTCTGTCTGTCCCGGCGGGTCCTTGTCCGGGCGGGTCCTCGCCCCGAGGCGGGCGGCATCACTTGGTCCGTCGGGCAGCGGGCGGCGCCACCGGGGCAGAGCCGCGGGCCGCGCCGGGCCGGGAGGGCGCCGTGCTGGGGCCTGGCGGGCTCGCGGCTCCGGGCCACCTGAGCCCTGTCTCGCGGCCGACGGCCTCAGCCTCGGGTCCTGGGCTTCCGTCAGCCCGAGTCTCCGCCCTGTGGCCGCAGGCCCCCGCTCCGAGCCAGAAGCGCCTCTCCGAGCCTCCCCGCCTCAGCTGCTGTCTCTCACTTTTCTTTTTTTCTTTTTCCCTTCTTCTCTCGCCTCCCTTCCCGCATAGCTGTTCCCCAGAAGCTGCTAGGGGTCCCTTCCCTGTGGTAGGACAAAGAGAGCAGTGTTCTTACCACGGAGGGCCGAAACGAAGCCCACCTTGTCAGCCGGCCTCTGCTCCCGGCAGTCGCTCACTGGAGCCCAGGCCCGGCCTCGTGCAGTTTCCTGTCCTCGTCCAATCTGGTGTTTCCATTTCCCTGTGAGGCTCCTGTGCACGTGAAACTTGCATTAATACATCTGTGTGGCTTTCTCCGGTTAATCTATCTTATATCAATTTAATTCTTGGACACAACAGGGACCCTAACAGGATGGAGGTGGAGTTTTGCTACCCTGCAGTGCACATTAGATCTCCAGGCCTCCAGGCCTATTTATCCCACATAATTGAAATTCTGTGGCCTTTGGCTTCTGTCTCTCCATCCCTACTATTTCCCTCCCCTGGCAGCCACCTTTCTACTAGGCTTTTAAGACAGATTCTGCACATAGTGAGGTCATGTAGTGTTTGTCTTCTGTTCTAGCATATTTTACTTAGCACATGTTGGCTAGGCTCTGATAGGTCTTCCACCACCTCAGCAGCTATTATGTATAGTAGCTGCCCTCTTCCCGTCGTGCCTTGCCCCCTCCCGTGTGACGTCATGCCAAGATGGCTGCTCCCACCAAAGGATAAACCCTTCTTCCCAGCATGCCCCTGTTCCTGCCTAGAGAGTAACCTAATACTCGCTCACCTCCTACCTCCTAGTGACATCACCGGCTCCTCCATTCCCTAGTCACTACCTCACTCAACCCCACCCCAGTCTCTATAAAAGACCCTTCCCTGCCCCGGCCATATTGCTTTTGTCTCTCCTTTGTTCAGAGACAGCCCGGCAGATCTATTCCCCTAATAAAGGCTTGTTGTGGCCTGGTCTGGTCTTGGTCTTCGGCCCTTTTACCTGACAGGCTCATGCACTATTGCAATGTCCGTGCCTCCTTTTAAAAGTTGATATCGTTACCAGCCAGTGATTCCTTTCCTTTGGGAACACGCAGTAGAAGAACGGCTGAGTCATACCTGTTAATCTAAAATCAAACAAAATAAACTGTTAGAAACCTCAGTTGTGTGTGTGTGTGGGGGTCAGAGCCAGTTGACTTTCCTTAATCCCACCTCCAGGGGACAGTGGGCCCCCAAAACCAGAACTCTGTCCTGTTCATTTCTGTCCCTCTGGGCAGCACCTACAGTAGCAGGCGCTCAGGTGCTGGAAGAACATGTCTGGCACCAAGACAACCCCTAGTGGCCGACACCAGCCCTCGGGAAGCTGTTGGCCTCTTCTGAGGCCCCGACAGGTCAGAACGCTACTGATTCTGAAGACCTGTTTTTCCAAAATGAATTCCTAAGACATCTTTGCACACCTTTCAACTGCCCTGGCAGACAGCACTGCTGAGGGAAAGAAACGGATCGGTTCCTTCTGTGAATTCTAAGAACCAGCCACAGAAGCTTTTTCCTCAGCTTATGACTGGCACAGTGGGGAATCACTGTTGAGAGAGCCATAAATAACTGAGACTGCTCTTATTTCTGACCACACAGTCGGGGCCACGGGCAGCGCTTCCTCATTCCAGCAGGTCCCAGCCCTGAGAGCCCCCGTGTGCCCCCCACTCAGGAAGACCACTTTCATCTCTTACCAACCTCACCCCCTTCAAAAAACATTTTACCTTCCCCCCCCCACACCCGTCCTTCTCCTCTTTTCTCTTCTTCTCTCCATGCCCATCTGTCTGGAGGCTGAGAGGTGGAGGGGCAGCAGCAGCAGCCCCAGGGTAGGGCACGCTGGGAGGGGGACCCGGCGTCACCGTGATGTCTCCCACAGCAGCAGCAGGCAGCCCCGAGCTTCTCCTGGACTTGGAGTGCCTCTTCTCTTTATGCTTCTCCTTGTCTTTCTTCTTCTTGCTCTTCTTTGACTTCTTTTTCTTCTTGATTTCCCGGTAAGAATCGTCTATCACCAACTCGCCCGCCTCCAGCTCCCCACCGGAGGACGAGTCTGACTCCACTAGAATTGGCTGGAGCCCTGAAAGGTCAAGGTTATCCCCCTGGGGTTCTGGGAAGCGGGCAGCATCTGACCTGACACAGCCTTCAGGGCCAGGAGAGGAGCGCGGGTCTGAGGACGACTTGTGCTTCTTCCGGGCCGTTTTCAGAAAGCTCTGTAACTCACGTCCTAGGAGGAAAGCACCGTGCTCATCCCGAGCCGACTTCCTAGAAGACTTTTTCACAGCGGCTTGTTGAGAAGGGTACTGGAGAGAATCCTCCTCGACGGGGCTGCTGCCCTTCTCCTGTGGTGCCAGAATCAGTTTCATCTTCAAGCCATCAGGCTCACGCAGGGTCAGGGTCTCCGTGTTCCTGTAGAGTGGCTTCATTTTCTTGGATGTGTGGGAGCTGCCATCCTCCAGGGGGAGCTCCCCGCTGCCTTTCCTCCTGCGGTGCTCCCGCCTACTCTCCCAGTGGCTCCTGTGGCCCGCGTGGCTCGAGGAGCCAGAGGACTTCTCCCCTGCCTTTCTGGGGGGACGGACACCTGCTGCCAGTGGGGAAGTGATCGCTTTCAACAGGTCCATAGCTGTGTCGGCAGCCTGCGGGCTGGACCTTTTCTTTTTCTTTTGTGCCGATTCCAGAGAAGAAATATCTGTGTATCACAAATGAAGACTGTTCTTCTATGCTGAAGCCTCCACAATACCAGCCCTCCACCTCTCCTCCTTCACACTGGTTTATGGGCACTCAGAACAAGAACCACTGTCCTCCATAGTGGGAGTCATCAGGGGAGCGCTTCCTCTTCTTCCTGTGCATGTCCGTCCCCAAGAAGCACAGCTCAGTATCCTGCAACCGCAGAGCACAAGGACGGACAATGAGAGGACAGTCTGGGTAGGAATGCTGCTCAGCCTGGCCCTGGGTTCCAGCTCCTTCCACTTCTTCTTGGAAGAATTCGTGACCTGAGCAGCGATCTCTTCTTCTTCCCTTAAGAAATCTTTGTAAGAGCGCTTCTTTTCTCCTTGGCTTCGGCCAGCTACAAGTCCTAGATCCTCGAAGCCGTGATCATCATCAAAGCCATCTTCTTTCTTCTCGGAGTCGGCATGAGCCATGGCGGTGCTGCAGGGCCCTTGAGCATGTGTCACTGTCCAGGCTCCTTCCGGCTACAGGACCAGGGCCCGCCGCGCCGCCGCTGCCCGCCGCCATCTTGGAAAGGGAGCGCGCGCCGCCGGACGCCAGGAGATAAATATTTTAAGAAAATCTTGTTGCTTTAAACATAGATTATTTTATCAGTGTATTAATATTCAATTTGTAGATGACCTTATAAATAATTTTTCTAATTATCAACAACCTGATCATAACAAATTTTCTTTCATAAAGTCTGTCCTTAGGAATTTTTGTGGAGTATTTTCCTCTCAAATTCTTCCTTCTGTCCAGAGTAGCTGTCTGCTATCTCTCTCTGTTTTCTCCCTTGTCCTCCACCTTCAAGTAAATCATCTTCTTTTGTGCAACCCCCCCCAAAACCAAATCTTCTGCTACTTTTTCAGAACCTCTCTGACTTGTTTAAACCTGTTATTTTTACCCTCCCTCTCTTCCCTCTGCCCTTCCTCCTTTCTTCCATCCCTCTTTTTCTGTTTTAGTTTTCCTGACCAAAAATTAATCTTCATAATTGCTTTACATCTGTTTCTCCCTGACTGATTCCTGTCTGATGTTTCCTTCTGTAACATTTTGAAATAATTTTTAAAAACTCTATAAATTTTCAGGCCAGGGATTTAGCTCGGTGGTTCCACCACCACCTGCCTTGCAGGCGCAAGGGCCCAAGTTCCATCCCCAGTACAAATTAAAAAAATCAGCTAATTCTATAAATTTAGACATAGTACTTTTCTCTCAATGAAAGTACATAAAGCTGGTGTGGTGGGGCACACCAGTAATCTCAGCACTCAGGAGGCTGCGGCAGGAGGATTGCCACAAGTTCCAGACCTGCCTGGGCTACGTAGTGAGGTCTAGTCTCAGAAAAAAAGTATATATTTTATGTCTTTGTTATAGGTTTTTTTTTTTAACAAATCCTAATTTTTTTTGTTTTGTTTTTTGTTTTTTGAGACAGAATCTCTCTATGTAATTTAGGCTGTCCTTGAACTCACTATGTAGCCCAGGCTAGCTTCAAACTCGAGGTCCTCCTGCCTCAGCCTCCCGAGTGCTGGCATTATAGGCATGTGCCACCATGCCTAGCTAATTTCTTTCTTCCTTCCTTCCTCCCTTCTTTCCTTTCTTCCTTCCTTCCTTTCTTTTGTCTTCCTTCCTTTCTTTTTTTGTCTTTCTTTCTGTCTTCCTTCCTTTCTTTTTTTCTTTCTTTCTTCCTTCCTTCCTTCCTTCCTCCCTTTCTTTCTTTTGTCTTCCTTCCTTTCTTTTTTTGTCTTTCTTCCTTTCTTTTTTCTTTCTTCCTTCCTTCCTCCCTTCCTTCCTTCCTTTTTTTGGTCTTTCTTTCTTCCTTCCTTTCTTTTTTTTGTCTTCCTTTCTTTCTTTTTTGTCTTCCTTTCTTTCTTCCTTCCTTTTTTTCCTTCCTTTCTTTCTTTTTTTGTCTTTCTTCCTTCCTTCCTTTTTTCATCTTTCTTCCTTCCTTCCTCCCTTCCTTCCTTCCTTTCTTTGGTCTTTCTTTCTTCCTTTCTTTTTTTGTCTTTCTTCCTTTCTTTCTTTTTTTGTCTTCCTTTTTTTGTCTTTCTTTCTTCCTTCCTTCCTTCCTTTTTGTCTTCCTTCCTTTTGTCTTTCTTTCTCTCCTTCCTTTCTTTGTCTTCCTTCCTTTCTTTTGTCTTTCTTTCTCTCCTTTCTTTCTGTCTTTCTTCCTTCCTTTCTTTCTTTTATCTTTCTTTCTCTCCTTCCTTTCTTTGTCTTCCTTCCTTTCTTTTTGTCTTCCTTCCTTCTTTCCTTTCTTTTGTCTTTCTCTCCTTCCTTTCTTTGTCTTCCTTCCATCTTTCTCTTCTTTCTTTCTTTTTGTCTTTCTTCCTTCCTTTCTTTTGTCTTTCTCTCCTTCCTTTCTTTGTCTTCCTTCCTTCATTTCTTTTTTTGTCTTTCTTCCTTCCTTCCTTTCTTTTTTCATCTTTCTTCCTTCCTTTTTTTGGTCTGTCTTTCTTTTTTTGTCTTTCTTCCTTCCTTCCTTTCTTTTTTTGTCTTCCTTTCTGTCTTCCTTCCTTCCTTTCTTTTGTCTTTCTTTCTCTCCTTCCTTTCTTTGTCTTTCTTCCTTCCTTTCTCTTCTTTCTTTCTCTTTCTTTCCTCTCCTCTCTCTTTCTGAGGTTCTGTTCACTTCATTCAAATAGTTTCTCTTTCTCTGTTAAACTGAGTAGAACTGAGGAGAAATCAAAGTCTTGTATTAGATTTCTACATAGATCCTTTGAACTCAGAGGAAGGGTTCGCAGGCCAAGCACAGCACGTGGGCCTTGTCTCAGGAGACAGCTGCGGAGGCAGACCTGCAAATTAAGGAGGGCGCCAGATCCATTTCTTTAAAAGTTCTGAGGGGAAAACTGAAACACTTGTTTCCAGAGTGGGAGGGCTGTTCCCGCTCAGGGCTCCAGCAGGGGCGCCCTGCGTCGTTTAGGCTCTGCACCCGCCCCTTCCCGGGAGCCCCCTGCCCCGCTCGACAGTGCTCCGTGTGGCCCTTGCACGGATTGTGCCACTCCTGTCCCAGCGCCTCGGGCCCGGGGCCTGAGGCTCAGCTCGACTGGTGGAGAAGAGACTAGAAGGAAAGCTAACGTGCGCAAGATGGGAAGGGAGCGCTGTGGGCAGAGGCAGGGACGGACAGGGCGCAAGGGCTGCGAGGGCAGGAACTGCTGTGCGAGGCTGCAGCGCTGGCTGAGCGTCGCTAGGCGTCTGCCCCGACTGCAGACCGAGTCTCGCCAGCAGCGAACCCGTGCGAACTGTCCATCTGGGCGCGCGGGTGCGAGAGGATTCGAAGGTCACGCAAAAGCGCGCTCTGGAGGGAAGCGTGGGCGGGAGGCAGCGGGCGCGTGGGGACTGCCTGCACCCGGCTCCGTTTTGCCGAGAAGCCCAAACCGCTCTAAAGGCAGCCCGCATCTGTGGCAGAGCCTCTGTAGGTCCGAGCCCTCGTCCGTTGCGTTCTGGACCTGTAAGGCTCACCACCGTGTCTCCCGGCTTTGGCCTGTGGTCCCAGGGACTTTAAATTCTGCTTACCTTTGAAAGCTCTCTTTTTCTCTCCTGCCTCTTCCGTCAGTCGCCCTCTTCCCACCGCTCGCTCGCCCCACCCTCTTTCTAAGCAGTAGAGGTCAGGGTTGAGGATTGCTGGGGGTAGCGTGCCCGGAACGCCCTGACTCGCCTCGGCAGTCTCTTGCTGACCCTGCGGAGGGATGCAGAGCTCGGTGCTGAGTGCTGAGCCTGAGGCGGGCTGCTGGACACATCGGAGAGTCATGACCCCCTACCGAGGGGTCCTTCTCGCTTACCTCCGCACACTCGGGACTCGGCGAGCCCTCGCGGGGCAGGGCGCTGGGTTGGACGTGACCGAAAGGGAATGTGCGTCCTCGGGCAGCAGGCGATGCCGGACGGGTTGTGTCCCACCCTCGCACATCCCGAGGGCCGTGGGAGCTCACTGTGAGCCGGAAGGTTTGCCCCGGAAATCAAGTCCCAAAAGACTGGTTAAAAATGTAACGCATGCTGCCTTCTTTCTGAAAGACAACTTTGTCATCTCCAGCGGGAACATGGAGGAACTACCGGGATGTGGGAAGAAAATATTGGAATGTCCATTTATTTTTATGTTTTAAAAAAGAGTTCTATGTATACTTTGTTAGTAAATATAGGTACCCGGGATCGAACTCCGGACCTTGCTCTTGTGAGGCAGGCGGCAGCACCACTGAGCTACATCCCTGTCTCTGAGGTATCTTTGATCAGTCCTTTGAGTCTTGCCATAGACAGTTGTCTCAGTCTGTTTGCCATGGCTACACCTGAATTTGTGAAGAAAAGATGGAGTTTGTTTGTGATCCCAGACTCTGGTAAGCCTGAAGCTACTCCTGCCACAGCTCCAGCATGGTGGTGACAGCAGGGCAGAGGGCACCTTGTGCTCCCTCGGAGCCAGCAAGCCACTCCCTGACAACCTGTTAATCCATTAATCCACTTGTGGATCCATTAATCCGTTCATGAGGCCAAAGTCCCATGACCCTGTCCCACCCCAGAGAGCCCCCTCCCGGCAGGGCTGCTCTGGGGACCAAGTCCTAACACGTAAGCTTTTGGGGAGCCCTCTGCCCGGGTGGGCCCGGATGGGCATGCCAGTCTGCCCTTCTGAAGGGCTCAGACCCCGCTGCCATGTACCTTCCACCCTCTCTCTTCCCCACTGTCCTGCCCAGGACAGTGACCCTGAAGGTGAGGAGGACGCTGGACAGTGGAGTGGGAAGAGCACAGGACCTGGGATCTCAGGGCCCTGTCCGCCCCACCCGGCCTTACTCCTCCACGGAGCCAGTGCCAGTCCCTGCGGCTTTCTGTGGCTTCCAGGGGTGTCAGCGAACACCAAGGCCCGGACTCCTGGCCTCTCTGACCACTTGGCTAAGGCTGCTGGCTCCATGCAACATGCTGATGCTCCTAGACTTGAAGGGGGTGAGCTCCCGGTGCCTTTGGGATTCCGGTTCCCTCTCCTTCCCTCCCCAGTGGGAGAGGGATTTCCTGTCACTCTGCCCAACAACTCAACTGTGCTTCCTGGCAGACAGAGAGACAGCCAGTTTGACTCTTGCTGTCAGAGTTTGGCCTCAGGTCCTGGAGGGGACAGGCAGCTAACTGGCTCTTTCAGGAGAGTGGATTCTGTCAGGAATGTGGGAAGCAGCTGTGTCCCAGACATGCTGGAGCCTGCTGTCCAGGCAGTCACATCCTGTTGGTGGCTTGAAATGAAGGCTTTACATTCTGGAAATAGGCAAATGCTACACACCTGCAAGTCAGCACCCCCCTTTTCTGGAGAGCGATGTTAAACATTGACCAGCATACGCCTGGACGTGAAGATTGAGTTTAATATTAACAACATAGTTTTCATCATTCTCTTGCTGCCCCTGTGCCGTGGAATAAGCCACGAGTGGGCAGGAGTAGTGGCAGGCTGATTTATGTTCAACAGCCTGAGATCTGAGTACGTATTTGGATCCAAGGAGAGCTTGTAGGGGCTCAGGCCGAGGGCAGCGGCTGCTTTGAACTTGACTGTGGATGTAGATTTGCCATCTGCTCGTGTTCCTGTCTTGACATTCATCTCTTCTCTTAATCGGCCCCTGGCCTGTGTCTTGTCAACAGCCTCCCGGCCTCTGCCCTTGGGAACCTGGCTTCTTTCCCGTCAGCTTCAGAAGCTGGATTCTGGGTCCGAGGCTACAGTGCATCACTTGCATCAGACACCCTGGCCTTCTTGGCTCCTGTGGCCAGGCTTCCTCTAGGTGCTGAGGTACAAGGAGCTAAGCAGACAGGACTCCGGCCCTCGGGAAGCTCGAGCAGTGGCTGCCTCTTTGGGAGGTGCTCCCTGACCACCCTTGCTTTTGCCTGGCCTACTGTGTTCTAAAGAAAAGCCACACCAAAATGACTGAAATGTTCACTGCTAAATAATCTTTCTTTAGATTTATAGAACCCACAACTCGTGGTGACCTTTATAACATCGGAAAGTGCGATGGTCCTACTTAGTCTTTAATTCTGTGCTAGTCTAGCACAGGGTGTGTGAACAGCTGTGGTTTAACTTGCAGAAAAAAAGGACATCATCGTCATCGTTGTCCTGTCTAGCTGAGACACACGCCCTGGGGGATGCAGACCCTGCTTGGCACCAGTCTTCTGCCCTTTGCCCCTTGCTCCTCCTGCTCCTCCCTTTAAAGGCCCTGTGTGCCCCTGAGTTCTCTAAGATGGGGCTTTGGGAACAACAGCCCCTCCATGTTCTCAGGGCTGGCCGTGAGCACCCCTGATTTCCTTCCCACCCACTCTCACCTCCTGAGTTCTGCATCGCCTCTGAAGGAGCAAGCAGCTGACCTGAGTCTGGTTCAAAGCCAGTGCTACACAGGACCGTGGCCTGCTGTTTCCAGCGATGGCTTGCCTGGCACGAGATCCGCCCCACATGTTCTTCCAGTGACACTGACCCTCTGCTGACAGCTGGCGCTTCTTCAGAACGCCTTGACCCTAAGTGCATGGCGAGTCCTAAAGGTGACCCAACTTCTGCCTGGGATTTCCTCTTGCGACTTGTCCCTTTGGAGCTCTGTAAGAAGTCTGGCAACCCTGAAGTTGCCATTGTGAGAGAGCACAGAGAGGGAGAGAGAGAGTCCACGGTCCATGGCTGTTCCAGGCCTCCGTTGTCCAGGCATTTCCAGCTCAGGCACGGACATGAGCATGATCCGCTTTCAGATAACCCTAGACTCAGACCTGAGCGCCTTGCTGATGGAGCAGAAATTAACTGTCCCTTCTGAGCCCTGTCCAGACCGCAGATTTGTGGGTCATGCAAATGTTATCTCATGTTTTACGTGACCAAGTTTTGGGATGGTTTTTTATGCAGCCATAGTATTTGGAACAGGGACAGACAATAAATAAGATAAATGCCCAAACAAGATAGCTAATTGGAAGAGATAAGGTGGGGGAAATGCAGAGAAGGGAGATGTAACATGCCAAAGCAGGTGTGAGACTTTAACGAGTGGCTCATTGAGAAGCTGGTGTTTGAGGGAAGACCTGAAGGAAGAGAGGTCCTTGTAGGCGTACAGAAACAAAAGCGTGCTTCACACATGGCTGGAGATGGGGGTCAGTAGGAGCTGAGGGCTGCTAGCGGACCCAGAGCCAGGCCATGTGAGAGCTGTGGACCTCTGGAAGGACTTTGCTTTTGCTTTGAGTGAGATGAGATTACAGTGGGTTTTGATGTAGATGTGGATTTGATGTGATGTAGATCTCTCTTTTTTTGGTGCTCAGGATTAAATCCAGGACCTCTGGCAGCCCAGGCAAGCACTGTACCCACGGAGCTATGTTCCCAGCCCATGAGTCTGTTTTAATCATGTCACATTCTTGCATTGGTATTTCTAGAAGTTAAATTCAGGATATGTACCCCTTGGCTTGTTTTTGTTGATAAGCCATAATTAATGTTATTATCACCCATACTAGTTTCTTCTGGCTGCAGTTACAAAAGACCACAAACTAGGTGACTTAAAATAATGGAAATGGATCAAATCACAGTCCTGGAGGCTAGAAGGTCAAGATCAAATTGTTGGCAGGGCCAAATCTCTCTGAAACCGTAGAGGAGACAGACTCCTCTCTTGCCTCTCTTACGTGCTGGTGGAGGTTTTCAGTCTTTGCCGTTCTTTGCCTGCAGCCACCTCACCGCACACTCTGCCTTTGTCCTGTCATGGTGTTCTCGCTGGGTGCCGTTCCTTCGCGTGGCCGCCTTCGTGTGAGAATGCTAGTCGCACTGTCCACCCTCACCCTAACCGCATTATACCTGCAGCGCTGTTTCCAAGTAACTTCACACTCTGAGGCACGAGCACTTACGACTTCAGCATATTTTGTGGGGGATACAGTTCAACCCTGAACACTACCATTTCGAAGAACAATAGGTCTGTTCCTCAGAGGGAAGACTTGCCCGTGTCTTAGAATAACGCCTTGTGCTAGTTAGCCTTCCTGCTGCACACGTGTGCACACACGCATGCGTCCACCAGGCCCATTCCGTGTGCCTTGGAGTTCATTCTGTGTGAGTGTGTAAGTCCACCCGATCCTTTGTTATTATGACATAGTGGTTTCGTAACACTGATGTCCTCGAAACATTTTTCTTTAGGGAGACTAAAGGTTATTTTCAGTTTTTGGGCTACTGCAAATGTAACATTTGGTGAAATGGCCATTTCCTTAGTATTTAATATAAAACTTGCTTCATGGGAAGGAAGATGTTACTTTTGTTAAAAATAAGATATTGTTGAGTGCCTCGAGGTGGAGCCAGTGTCAGCTGTGCTCAGCAAATGGGAGAAGGAGGAGAGAGACTGGATCTGGGCTCAGACTCAGGTGGAGACGGCACCCTGAGGGAGCACTCTGAGAGGGACCAGCAGAGGGCCAGCTCTCAGCCCAGTGATGAGCAGTGCATGAATACAGACCTACTCTTCTCTCTGCCCTCTGAAACGCTGGGGAGGTGCTTCCTTGCTCACTAATGCTTTCAGTGAGAGCATAATTCCACTTGGAAACCGCAGAGTGATGTTGGGCTTGTGTCAGTGTAGGTGGGATGTGAGGGATGCTGTATGGATTCCGCGTGCCGTGTGAAAAGGACATGTATGTGCATGATAATGGAGCTAGGAAGGGTCACTTCTTTAATGGAACTTTCCATGACACGGGCCGCTGCGCTGCTGGTACCGTGGCAAAATGGGAACTTGGCAGCAACTGCTGGAAGTCTGGCTCCTGAACCATAGGGACAGACATCTGAGGGGCAGGAGAGCAGGTCAGGAACTGAAAGAAGCCCAGAAGAGGCCTCTCAGGAAGGGCTTGCTGAATGCTGGCCCCACTGAGACAGCGGCTGATGAGCACAGCCAGCCTCTTGATTCCCAGGTTCAGGGGAGCTCTACCTCCTTGGAGCGCCAGCCTCAGAGCGGAGGGAAAGTCCAGTTGAAGGTGTGGCTTCAGCGAGGTAAGGAAGGGTCACAGTGCAGCCTAGGTTTTGAAGTAAGGGTTCCAAAGAGTCAGGGCGTTCACAGCCATTTGATGCTATCTATTGAAGAGTTAAGCATTTTTAAATAGGTCTTCCCAGACAGGGGATTCTTGCAAGGGTAAAGTCATTCTGATAAGGATAATGGAATTTTAATGTCACATTTGTGAAGATAATAAGCTTTGTGGATGTGGATGGTTTCAGTTCTCAGACCTAATTTTAAGATCTTCCCCTTGGGTTCTGGGGAAAGCCTCTTTCACCTCTCCTGGGCAAATTCTAACTCAGCTTTACTGTTGTCTCTGCCCTTCAGAAAAACACTTACTGCACCCAGCTGACCGGGAAAGGGATCCCCATTTCTACAAGACACTGAGCAATATTGATCTGATTGGTCAGAAACCAAGACATCTGTTAAGTGACATGTTCTGAGTGTGCACGTGTAAACACTGTGTGTTAGTGTGCTACCTCAGGAAATGAAAGTTCATGGTTTTGGCCCATTTTCCTGCACACAGTAGCAGTCAGCTCCTTCCTTCTGCCTTGCACTGGGCAGAGCCTAGGAAGGACTTTCAAAGAAAAGTTCAGCCTATTCACACTCCCAGATCCCACTCCATGTCTACGTGGTGGCAGGCTCCACAGGCTCTAATCTATTTGCATCTATTTATATTCAGAAGCAGGAAAAGGAAAATCTCCCCACGCATCCGTATCCCAGCATCACTCCCGAGGGAAGCCCTGCATTTGGTTGTGTGAGCTCATCCCTCCAGAGCACATTCCATCTTCTCCCGCTTGCTAGGTGCATGGGGAAGCTGACCTTTGTGGTACCAGTTTGCTCCTGAGGTCCCCTGTTCTGCTAATGGGAAGCACGGGCCAGAGGTCAGAGCCGGGAAAGAGTGACGGGTGGGGGGCGGTCCCCAGACTCCTCCTCCCGGTCTTCGGTGGGCTGATCACGTCCTTTAATCAGATGTCACGGCTTCTGTCAAGTGACACAGTGCACAGAGATCTCTCCCTGTGGAGTAACAGCATTCTCCTTTTGTTTCAGCAGCCTCTGGGTGGAAAGAGCTACACATAGCCCTGAGATTCTGTGCGGTTGCTTGTGATTTCCTTGTGCTTTGTTCAGTTTTGTAAATAGTCTCCCTTTTATTAATTATACTAAAATGACCCAACAAGAGGGGGCTCTCACCTATTGGGTCCTGATCAATAGAGGGCTTTGCTGAGTTGTTGATATAGCTGCCATTTTGCTTCCAATTGGGTCAAAGCCAGGTGATGCCTAGCAAGTGTTTGATACATATTTGTTGAGTGAAGGACTGACTGACAGAGTGAATGGTGAGATTTGAACTCCGACTCTTTCTTTCCAAACTTCCAATATGAAATTGAGCATTTCCATGTACAGTATGTGTGCTTAGACTCTGAGAGCAATGTTCCCTGAATTTGCCTTACTGCCTCCTGTCCAGGTTTTCCTTCTCAGGGGAGCAATGTGCAGCAAGCAATATGGAGACTATCTGAAACACATGGAAATTATTAACAGGATGCCCTCCCTCTGAAGAGTATGGTGGTTTCTTCAACTCGGGAACAAATGAAAAGTTCAGACCACAAAATAAGGAAGTGGACATTGGCAAATTTCCTTTCTATTTTTGTGGTCTTAAAGGAATCATACTGAATGAACTCAAGTTAAACTACCAGTGTTGAATTTATAAAGTTCACGTGACATTTATTACAATTAATATTGTGTTAAGCATCATACTATTACTATAAGAGGTGAATTTGATAAAACCATACCTATGATGACTATCAGTTTTAAACTTCAGGCTGTAAAGTGATTCATGACACTTATTATAATTACAATTCCACGTGGAAGTGTTGGAAGACTGCCTCACAATTGTGAGAGGTACCCTGACTTGCACGTTGCTGGGAACACTTCAGTTGTCCCTCTGGGAAGATGCCTTCAGGAATGGGCAGAAGAGTCCCGAGATCCTTCAACATGCCCACCTTCAAGGGGATTTCTGGTTGCTCTTCAGTTTGTCCCATCGGAACATCCTTGTGGAGAGGAACTCCATGACCTTCCTCCCTGGGTTTTGGAGCAGGATTGAGCTCCAGGGCATGTAGCTGTAGTGCACTTCCTCCTGGCGCAGGGCTGTCCCTTTGATGATCTCCAGGGCGCACTCCTCCTTAGGAGCTGCATAGCCTTCGTAAACCCCAGAAGTCCCCTTCATGGCTGTCTCTGTAAGGGGCAGAGGGTGGGTGGGGTTACCAAGACTAGTCGAGCCTGTGACGGGCGACCAGCCCATACCACGCTAACCGTCTGGGACCTGTTGCTAGTGTGTGAGCCCCGCAAGGCCTGCAGAGAGCACACGGAGAGCTGGCTATAGTAACAGCCTGCGGGGCAAGGACAGAGGCCTTGGCGCTAGTAGGAGTAGGGGACTTGCCCGCCTTGGTGGGGATTTGTGGTGGCACCGAGAGGGGGTCAGTGGGGTGGCTGAACCATGCACCTCGAGTGGCTATTTTATATGTGTGTTGGGGCACAGAATGAGGTCACATGATGTCCTGCCGCTAGTGGGAGGCATCAGTGGGAAGACGCCAGAGGGCTGTGTGATAACAACCTACTGACTCGTAAAAGGAAAGATGCAACTCAGGTTTTTGGTCCACTCTTCCACTAGAAGGAAACCACTGCTGGTCCTTCTCCTTCCAAGCTTTCTTGACCTTTTCGTATTGCCTAGCTTCCTCCTCTTTCCATTTCTTGGTTGTTTCACTCTGTGCCTATCTCCTTAACTGTTATTCAATGACTCTTAAATAAATAAAACTTCTTATAATATCTACTGCATGTTTCGGGTGGACTTGCATTTGGACTTAGAGAAAACCTGTAAAAGGTACACAGTGTTCTCTATCTACCCCACTCTCCTTCCCCTGGTTGTAGCATCATATGTAACCGTTATGCAGTGACCAAGATGTGCATCAGAATTAACTAAATTACAAAACTGGTTTTCCTCTGATGTCCTATCTATGTTCTAGAATTGTCTCCAAGATTGCACTTAGAAGTAATTTCTTATTTTTCCCTCAGTCTGTGACAGTATTTGTCTTTCCTTGCTCTCATGGCCCCAACACTTTGAAGAGTACTGATCAGCTGTTTTGAGGAATGTTCCTTGGGTTGAATTTGTCCATTATTCTTTTATGGCTGGGGTGAGCTTGCACATTTTTGTCAAGACTGCCACAAAAATAATACTGTGTCTTTCTCAGAATTTATCAAAGGGTTTATAATTTCAGTATGTCTTATTACTATTGATAGTAAGAGAAATACATATGTATTTGATGAGTCTCATATGGAAAGGTAATGGCCATTGGGAGTCCATGAGGACATAAGGAGTTCAGAGAAGAATAAGGTGGAGAACGTGGAGTCGTTCAGCAAAACTGGTGGGTGGCATGGAAGGGAGGTCAGAGGGTGGCTAGAAATCCCCCGTGGTGCCGGTGCTTCATTACCTGAGCGCGCATGCGCTTTCTGTCCTGCCAGCGTGCGTCACTCCTGACCAGGGAGGACCATGCTCCTCTTCCCCACTGTGCCAGGCGCGCCCTGCCGGCATGCGCTCCTACCTCTTCAGCTTACCTGTGTCTATGAGGCCGAGGATACACAGAGAGATCGACACGTTGACTCTGGTCACTGCAAATTCTTTCCTAATGGACGAGAAGAATCCATCCAGAGCGAACTTGCTGGCAGAATAGGGAGCAATCAGAGGGTGCGGTATTTTCCCTGAACGATAGACGGAAGGGGCGGTTAACAAGGTATTCCACACTGGTTTGTAGCAGGCTTTGTAGCACCCTATGGAGTCTGCCCTCTGAGTTTCATTTTCTCACTCTTCCCTAAGTTATCCTGCCCTGTTGGATTTCTGAAGTGAAAATCATCAAGGTATCAAAGGTACAGAGGGTGGGGTGGGCTGTAAGACAGGTGTCCTTGGAGAAGGATGGGTTAAGTTTTGTAAGCGTGGTAAATAAGCGGGGCTACTGAAGAGCCATGCAGCGCCCCAGCTGCCGACACTTCCGCCTCCCGCCAGGAGAGCTGGGGACACCGGGTGAGCGGAGCTCTCCATGACTCGGAGCCCACCATCCATAGCGCAAGGGAGCATTTTACTTTTGCACAAAGGGGATTGAAAATCCCTGCTTCTGATTTTTACACAGATGTTAACCTTCACTACCTGACTGATTGCCGCTTCGGATTTGGAGGCTATGTGGACGTATGTGGAACAGGATAACCTACCCTTTATGCACTTTCTGAGAGGTGAGAATGGAAGTGGACTGAGATGTTACAATTTTCTGAGCCTTGCTGGAACAACTGCTTTCAAATCTGGGTAATCTTAGGATCGGTTTCCACTGATTGCTTCCCTCCTCCTATGGTCACATTTCCGCTTCCTGTATGCAGAGCAGTTTTGCTCTGTACCCTGGATATTATGAAGAAACATTACAGAGTCTCTGGATTTTGTCATATTCCCTCAGGGTCTTGATTTTTCTTTTGAAGTGAGCCATTAACTTGGATGAGACTCTGTGTCTCCTGCTGAGGGCACCAACTGAAATCTTAGTTATTTGCGTCTTAGCTTGGCTGCTTGGTGCCTGCACTGCCCGGGAGGGGTTCAGGGACAGCAGAGATTTGGAGTGAGATTCGGAAACGCCAGCCCTTCTGCGCCTTGCCCACCTCAGAAGAGCCACAAAGCAGGAGGAAGGTGCCTGCAGGGAAGGTGAGGACAGGCGGACAGGCTGGCGTCTCTGATCTCCAGTTTTCAGGGCTCGTTATTTTCTGGTCAGGTCTTATTTTCAGGGAAATGGGCCTGTGGCTCTTCCCCTCCAAGGTTCTTCCCCTCCGTGTTTTGGCTGCCATCATAACCCAGGCCTCCTTCCTCTGCTGCTTCAATCTAGAAAAATGTAGGTTTCTGGTCCAGATATGGCACTGGCTGGGGTACTCTTAGGCATAAAGCTATGAAGCTGGGAAACTCGCCTAATGTCTTTTCTTTCTTCCAAGGGCTAACAACTCTCTAATTTCTGTCTGGTTTCTATTATTTGCCAGTGCTTTCAATAGTTGTATTTTATATTTTGTCAAAAGAGAGCTGAATTTAATCCTTACTGATGGTTCTCCTCGCTTCTGTGTGGCCTGTGTGCCCGAGGAAACCTGACACCATCTCTGACTCTAGGGCAAGCGCGAATACTACACTTAATCTCATTCCTTTTACCCATGATTGAGACAGGAATGGCATGTGGACCATTTTGGACCAGCGAGACTTGAAAAGAATTTTGTTGGGGTGTCTCAGAAAGCTCTTTCTTCTCCAGGGACTGGTTTTGGGAGTACCGACCCTTGTTGTCCTGGTGGGCATTTTGTGCATGAATATGGAGGCTGGAATTACTGCAGTGTGTTCACCATCAGCCTGAGGAGGGGCCGAGGAGGGGCCGAACACCAGACAGGGTGGGGTCAGGGCAGTCGGGGACACTCAGTGAGAGCCAGACCAGCCGTGGAGCCCACCCTATCTGAACCTCCACCCATGCTAACACTTTTTCTTATTGTTGAAGCCCAAAATAGATGCCAATTAATTATTCATAGGAATAGCATAGTAGTTAAAAGCATGAGCTCTAGAGTTAGATGACCTGGATGTAAATCCCAAATATGGCATTTCTTAGCTATGATATGTGAACAATAATATTACCAAACTGAAATAATTCATGTAATACACTTAACACAAGCTCTGGCACATAGAAAGCGTTCCGGGAATGCTATAATTGTTAGCAGTGTGAGTATTCAAATTGGTGAGAAAAATATGAGTCATTCAAAAAGCCATTTGAGGACAAATAGCTAGTTCTTGAGAAAAGAAAAATGCCATTCTAATAAATAAATCTCAGTTACATTATAGAGTAAAGTAATAAGAGTCAGACGTGGTGATGCATACCTGTAACCCCAGCACTTGAGAGGCTGAAGACTCTCTCTCTCACACACACAGACAAAGATATGAGGAAATTTATCATCTTAAAGTAAGAGATACTTTTAAAATATGAAATCAGAGATGTACACTATGAAGCAAGATATAAGTACATTTGAATATATAAAAATTAAAAAGCCAGGGTGTATTCATTGCCCTCCTACGTACACCTACTTCAGAGAGACTGTTTTCTAGCTTTAGAAGGTTAATGTGGTGATAGCTAGTGTGCACACTAGCTTAACACGTATGTGCTCTCTCAGGAAATTGAAATAAGTGATACAAGGGTTTTAATTGCTGTTGTGGATTTTGAACTAAAAGGTCATCTAAGCTTGGGAATGGGGTGTCTGTTTCTACTATGGTAAGGGATAAGTCAGCAGAGATAACTATCCTGCAGAAATAGGTACGAAGATGGGGCAGACATAACCTCCAAAGTTGGAGCTCCATAGGAGCTAACATTTTTTGAGTGCTCATGTATCACTCTGAAGTGTGAAGGATAAGCCATTGCTCAGAGCTGCAAGGCTAATGAACGGGAAGACCAGAGGTCCAGTCTGGCTACGGTGCCCCATGCTTTCAAGTGCTGGGTGGCATTTCCTCTGCAAAAGCCACTGTTCTCTCTATGACTGTTTTCAGGAGCCACGTGTCAAATCCAGTCCTGCCAAGGGGGTGAGGGTTCTCTCTGGTTTGACAGTTAAGCCCAAAAGAGCTAAAAGTTATGAACAGCGGTATAATTTTCACCTTTAAGCAGACAGGTGAGGCACCCGTAGGTGGGCAGGCTAAGCACTGCTGGCTCCCTACGTGCTTTCCTGTGGCTGCTGTGATAAGTTACCACACACTTGATAGCTTAAGACAACAGAAATCTACTCTCATAGCTCTGGAGGCTGGCAGTCCAAACCCACGGCAGACCATGTTGCTTCTGAGAGCTCTCGGAAGAATCCTTCTTTGCCTCTTCCAGTTTCTCACAGTTATGGCAATCCTTGGTGTTCCTTGGCTAGGCGCACCCTTCCAACCTCTGCCTCCATCTTTGCCGTT
The DNA here is from genome assembly GCF_053883595.1 of Heterocephalus glaber. Classification (NCBI taxonomy): domain Eukaryota; kingdom Metazoa; phylum Chordata; class Mammalia; order Rodentia; family Bathyergidae; genus Heterocephalus; species Heterocephalus glaber. The sequence continues at coordinate 44,742,147 of NW_028258372.1, read as the reverse complement.
CCTTCCTCTGTGGCCTCTCCTCTTGCGTCTGTATCTTTTACTCTTCTTAGGAGGATGCTTGCCATTGGATTTTAGCATACTCAGATATTCCAGAATGGTTTCATCTTGAGGCCTTAATTACATCCGCAAAGACCCTGTTTACCTGAGGTCATTCACAGGTTCCAGGTGGGCATCTTTGCGAGCACACTTTGGTAGCCTACTCTGTCTCCTCAGTGATGATAAGATATTGATTGTGGCATTAATATGTTTGGGGCAACAGAGATGCTGAAGCACAAGACCGTGAGAAGTCAGTCTGAATTCCTGCAGCAGTGACTTTTATGCCACTCGTGGATCCAGTGCATCCCACTGCCTTCATCAAGCCTTAAGTTAGACTCAAGGTACAAAGAAGGATCTTAAATGGGTTTTTGGGATAACAGGGGAGATAGAAAGGGAAAGAAGAAGAAAGGAGAGCCGTTAGAAATGAGCATAGCTGAAGTAATGCATAGCTAAAGACGTCCTCAAAAATTTGTGGCATTTATGCATCATTTAAAAGGTGTTTTTAAGTGGTAAAAAAATGAATTATTAGGCAAGGGTTAAGACTAGATGAAGATATTGAAAAATTATTAGTCTTTCTTATGAAGTTTATGTGTGAGGTACACTGTAATATAACTGCAACTGTCATTAACACTCATCATAGCCATATGTCATCTCTCAAATTTTGTGACAGGCATTGCTCTGTGGCTTTAAATGTAGTGCCATAAGGCTCACGTGTGGAGCCTGTCAGTCTGCAGACTCGAGCCCACTGTCTGCCCCAGCTCTGCTAGTCTGTGTTCTGGAGCCAAGAGCTATCCTGGAGGGTTTTGAGGAGGCAAGAGAGAGAGGGATGCTAGCATGAAGTGTTGTACCTGGTGTAGGACTCTCAGAAGGGACAGGGAGGAAAGTCCTCTGGAAGAGGTGCAAGTCTCACGGGCAGCTCTGATGGCAGCCACTGAATTCATGGTTAGGAAGTCTCCTTGAGGCCCAAATTGGTATGCCTTGGGAAAATGCATGTCCAAGTGTACATTGGCTCTTCAGGAGGACCTGGACTGGCCAGGGAGGCCGACCCAGAGGAGGCAGGTTGAAGGGCACTTGCTGACAGGGAGACAGGATGGCATGCATGCAGGTGGGGCAGGGATTGTCCAGGCAGTGAGAGCAAGCAGGACAAGAAGAGTAACAGCCAAGTTCGGGATGCTTCTCCTTTACAAAACCATTTATCTAAAACCCTTAGCGCTGGATGTGTTATAAAATTCAAAACGGATTTTTGGATTTTAGAAGGTGGTGTGGGGTATATGCCATATATTAGGATAGATCCCAGGAGGGCCCAGGGAGGCTTCCTGTGGGTAAACATATTATTATTTCTGCATTTGAACATTTGAGAGTTTGCACTAAGGTAAAGAAAGACCTTACTTTGGCTCAGCTTAAATTAATTATGTAGAATTAACTATGAAAAGAAAATCCTTAGTTTCCAGAGCTTTATTTTTTTCTGTTCCTTTTTCCCATAGTTTTGGCTTTTATAACTGCAGATGAGGATTGTGAGCCAGCCAGACTCACCCAAGGGAAGCTGGAATGTGTCAAAAAGCAGGAAAAAGAGAAAAATCACCCAGGTTCTTACCATTCCAAGCAACCTTGGTGCATTTAATTAAAGCCTGTTTTCTATTCATAGGTACTATCCTCACACATTTTTCTGTATAATACTAATTAGTTTATGCGAGGAAACCACTGCATTCTGCTCTCTATAAAATATATTTAAAAGTCTCAGAAAGCTGAAGAGCACAAACTCCTCTCAAAATTCAGGGTTTTTTTCAGAGTTTGATCCCTGGTACCAAACAAACTGGGCTAGGGATTTAGCTCAGTCATGCCTCGCCTGCCTCACAAGTGCAAGGTCCAGAGTTCAATCCCTGGTACAAAAAAAAAAAATTGGGGTTTTAAAAAGAAAGACTCTTTAAGTGAAAAGGCCTAGTCATCGTGGAGTAAACAGTGTGCATCAGGATGTTAAAAACCAGACTTCTGCTCCAGGTTCAGCCAAGGAAAGGCCTCCATGGACTGGAGAAAGGTTCCAGCCCACCTGTGGACTTCCATGGGATGTAGGAACACAAACAAACAAAAACCAGGATAGGTTTGCCACACTTAGACCCCTCGACTAGCCCAAGGGAGTGAGGTTGAAGCTGAGCAGGCCAGATAGGATGACAGTTAGGGAGGAGAAATCAGCAGGGCCCCACTGATCTTCTGACAAGGGTTGGGGACTTTCCCTCAAATCAGTCCCTGAGAGAGGAAATTTAAAAGGGCCCTTCGAGCTGGTGCGGTGGCACACGGCAGTTAAACCAGCCCCTGGGAGGCTGAGGCAGGTGTGTCCTAAGTTTGAGCCTGGTCTAGGCAACTCCGTGACTTAGGGAGACCCCACCTCAATGTCAACACAGAAAAAGGACTGAGGATGTAACTCATCGCAAAGGCCCTGGGCTCAATCCCCAGTACTGCTAACAACAACAAGAACAACAAACAACAAGAAGCTTAGGAGCCCAAGGGACTTGTCGGAAGACTGAGAGCTGACGCCTCACAGCGAGTGCAGACTGTTGTGCGGTGTGTGAAGGAGCTCCCACTGAGTGAGGGGGAGGCCGGGCCCAGCCTCGCTCACCACCCTGTTGGTCTTCAGGGGTTGTCCCTTCCCTCCAGGGGCTGTTTCTTGTCCTGTCCCAAAGGACAGCTCAAGGGGTGAGTGTGCTCCCCTTTATTCGCACTGTATTTTCAGGGCCCGAGGGAAATTCCCTGAGTGACTCCAGCCGAATCACAGGAAAAGCTACTACAGTCCAGCAGGGGCCTCAAAGGACTTCTGAAAGCATCATGTGCAGGGAGTAGGTCCGATCCTGCAGCAGTGAGGAGAAAGCACGCGCTCTGCTCGCCTCTCAGCCGCGGGGTCCCCGGGCTCCTCCAGCAGGCTGTAAGCCAAGCACAGCCTTTTTTACCTCTAATCTCCTACCTCTCCTTACCTGCTTTCCTTTGACCCAAGACAGGCCTCGAGGAGCCCGGTGAACGAGGAGGAGATGCGGAAGGGAGGACAGGCTGAACACACACACGTGTCGTACTCTGGGTTTCCTTCCAACAGCGTATTCCAGCTTGACACAAAGAACTGTGATTTTTTAAAAATTAAATCACACGTGACTAGACGCTTTAACTATCGAAGTGAGACTCTTGTTGAGACTGGAAATCAGCCAGGGATGGTGATGATTATCCTAGAGTGACCAGAAAAGCGTTTCTGTCTGCCCTAGAGCCAGTTCAGGAAGGAGGGGCTTCTCGTGGCATGGGCAGTGGGCACAAAACACGGGAGGTCCAGTTGTCCCGCTACCAGTGGAGAAAACTGTGGCAGAACAGGAGCTTCATTAGACAAAATGAATGAATGAGAGTCCTGTTCAGATACACAGGAAGTGATCGTAAAAGTGAGGGGATTCAAAGCCTAAGTGGATTTGCCCAAGGTCAAGTTTTGGTTTAGGTGTGGTAAATGGAGCCACCTCAGCAGAACAGACATATGGCCCCTGGATTTTTCTTCTGGGAAGTTTTAGACCACAAAGAAACAGGCTATGGTAGCTGTATTTTCTGAAGCAAAATATGAGACAAGCAGTCTGACACGTATGAGTGCAGACATGGTGATAAATAGGACAGAATGTTTGCAATTAGCTCTGTCCCAGAAACGCTGGGTCTTAGCCACTGGAGAAACAGCAAGAGCCGCAGAGCTGCCAGACTGTGCACTGGGCTCGTTACTGTGCAGCAGGGGTCAGAGGGAGGCCTTGGAGCTTTTGTTCATCCCCTCTCACCCTCCTTGCTGAGATTTTGAAGTGATTTCCATTTCAAAGGCAGATTTTCCACGGCTTTAAATGAAGCTCAGAAGAAAGTGCACAGGACTGAAAGGCTCCCTTCAGACTTTTGGAGCGACCCAGGCAAGTAAGCCACATCTTTACTGATTGAGCCTCAATCTGAAGGCCAGCGTGCTTCACGGCTTCAGTGCCAGAAGCGCCTCGAGGTCAGCCAGTGGGAGAAAAGCACCCGCTTCCCTCCATAGCTCTTCCTAAAAATCTTTACCCGTGGCTTCAATTCTATAATTTTGGGGTTGAATTGGCTTCTAAAGATAAATTTGTCCTCTCCAGGCCCTGAAGGACCTGAGGTGTCATCAGAAGGATTGAGACAGCTCATGCTCCAATAATGATTGAAACCATGGGAAGGGATGGGAGTGACCGGAAGTCTGTGGAGTGAGCAGAGAAGAAGGTTTTGGCTGGAAGAATCCTATGGAAATCACCTAGCAAGGCTGGATTGGATGATGAGGAGCCTAAAAGACTGAGCAAGAGCATTTAGCATTGCTGGAGGGAACCCAGCAGAACGTTTTGGCTAATAATGCAGAAGGAGAATATGGTGTTGAAACAATTCGAACTGCTTTGGAGATAAGTCAGATAAGACTTGTTTCCAAATTTCCCAAAGTGATTTTTGTGCAAGTCCGGAGGCTGTGTAACAGGATGTGAAATTGGGTCCTCCTGTTGTCTTGGAGTATCAGCACGTCTTCTACGGTACGAATAAAATGATAGACTTGAAGAAATTCTGCAGTTGAAGGCTGGGCCCAAACCAGTTCTCCCAGCATTATGAACTGGCAGTGTCCTGTCATTTGCCTAGCAAGGCTCGGGGAAGACAGCTGCATCTCCGTCACTGTCAGCCACAGGAGAGGGGCTTCGAGGACGTCATTGGGAGGATGTTACGCCTGTGCCCTAGAGTTCCAGGGCTTGTATCTCACTTATGGCTGAAAACCTCAAAGCCAGAAGCAGGGTGGAGCTGCCTGTCCCACCTGAGAACAAGGATGAGTGCATTGTGGGAGCAGTCATGTCCACAATGGCAAGGTGCCTAGAGACCACGTGTGGGTCCTGTGGAAGGAGTAGGTGTGGGGCATCTGCCCAGGGATGTGGGGTGCACTGGGCCAGGAGGGCTGGCCTGGAAGAAAGCCGAGCTGAGAGGACTGAGCTAGGGTAGGCATTGCTCACATGTAGGAACTTTGGGAGCAGGTGTGATGGTGGGACTTTCTGCAGGGATCTCCGAAGAACCCATGAAAAGCCCTACCAAGTCCACTCTTACACCCCTCCAAGTCACTAGATTCATAGGACAGGGACTTTTGTTCTTTGTAAGTAATCCCAACTTGCAGAAAAGTTGAAAGATGACTACAGACAAACTATTTTCCCCTGAACCATTTGAGGGTAATTGCTGTAACCAAGGCCACTGCTGACCTCTTGTTCTGTTACCATGGAGTACTTTCGTGTCAATTTCTCAACATAGGGACACTGTCCTCCACACCACATTACAACCGTCAACATGAGGGAAGCAGCTCATTGGCTTCTCAGGGCTGTGGTACTAAGGTATGGCAAATGGGCTGATGTAAGACAACAGAAATGTGTTCTCTCATAGTTGAGTTACTAAGTGTGAAGTCCAGGAGCTGCGGTGGTCACCTTCCCTCCAGAGGCTGGCTCCAGGGGAAAGTCCTTCCTTGCTGTCAGCACTCCTCATGGCTACATGCCTCTAATCTCTGTCTTCGTCTTCACATGACCTCCTCTCCTCTCCCTCTATTTCTTATAAGGACCCTTGTCATTAGATTTAGAGCTCATGTAGGCAATCCGTACTGAGCTCAAGATACTTAACTTCATGTCACCTGTAGAGACTCTCTCTCTAAACAAGGACATATCTATGGGATCATTGAGTTAGGGTGTCGGATCTTTTTTGGCGGCACAGCATCCAATCTACTATGGTAATATTGACGTACTTCTGTCATCTAATCCGTAGACCCCTTCCAAGTTTTGATACTAGTCTCAAAAATATCCTTTTTATAGCTAAAGGATTCAACCAGGGATCAGGTATTGCATTTAGTTGTCATGACTCTTCAATTTTCAATCTGAAATACTTCCCTAGCCTTCCTTTCTCTTCGATGACCTTGGCACTGTTGAAGAGAACAGCCAGTTATTTTGTACAAGATGATCTGGTGGGGCTGACTCATACTGGGTCACGAGAGCTGACTGCTAAACGTTCACACATTTTGCAAGCCAGCTGACCTCATTTGGCTCTGCCTGTCATGGGAGTATTTACACTAAGGACATGCTACAAGTCTGGTTTAAGAAATTTCCCTTCTGGAGGTGGGTTGTTAAGTATTTATCAGCACATCGCTGATGAATGTCCTTCAGTTTGGATTTGGCTAATGTTGCCTCATGGTTTGATTTGGGCCACACAGCTTGAGCAGGGACACAGCGGTAACCCTGTGTCACCTCACATTGCAACAGGCGATACGTGATTTCAATGTACCCCATTGCTGATGATTTAATTAAACCGGATCATCTGGCTCAGGTGATATCTGTACATTTCCCCACTGTAAAGTTTCTTTTCCTCTCTTTGTGATTGTTTTGTAGGGTGGCACTTTTTACCCACTATTTTAACCATTTTTATGTATACAGATCAATGACCCTAAGTACATTCATATCATTGTGCAACTGTTTTCACCATCATCTCTACGACACTTGTCATGTTGCAAAACTGAACTTTATACCCATGAAAGAATAACTCATTCTCTCCCTCCCCCAGTTCCTGAGCCACCATCCTACTTTCTTTGAATTTGACTACTCCAAGTCCCTGATCTGGATGCAGTCGTAGTTTTTGTCTTTTTGAGACTGCTTATTTGACTTTGCATGATGTCTCCGAGATTTATCCATGTTGTAGCATGTGACAGATTTCCTTCTTTTTTAAGATGGAATACTTCATTGTACGTATCTATGCATGACATTTCACTTATCCATTCATCTTTCGATGGGTGCTTGGGTTGCTTTTATGTTTTAACTGTTGTGAATGATGCTGCTATGAACACAGGTGAATAAATAGCTCTTTGAGACTCTGCTTTGAGATTATGTACAGAAATGAATTTCTGGATTATATGCTAAATCTTTTTGTATTTGTTTTTGAAACAGGATCTTGCTATACAGTGTAAGTTGGCCTTGAATTCACAATGTAGCCCCGGGGAACCTCAAATGAGTAGTGATCTTCTTACCTCAGTGTCTTGGGCGCTGGGATCACAGGATCACAGGGTCACAGGATCACAGGGTCACAGGATCACAGAATCACAGGGTCACAGGATCACAGGATCACAGGATCACGGGTGTGCATCACCACAATGGGCTAATTCTATTTTTACTTTTATGAGAGGTTCTGTACAGTTTTCCACAGTAGCTGTACCATTTCACATTCCCATAACAGTACCCAGGGCTCTAGTTTCCTTACATCTTCACCCACACTTGGCTTCTTTTTTCCTCTTCCTCTCCCTCTGCTGTCCTTCTCTTCTTTTCTCCTTTTCTTTTTGGATAACAACCATTCTACATAGATGCGAATAGATATCTCATTGTAGTTTGCATTTGTATTTCCTTAATGACTAGGTCTGTTGAGCATCTTTTTACACGTTTATTAGACTTTGTGTGTGGTCTTTGGGGAAATGTCTACTCAAGTCCTTTGTCCATTTTTGAATTAGGTTGTTTGCTTTTTTGTTGTTGCATAGGGTGGTACTTTGAGACTATGAAAATGCTCTCTTTAATTTTACTCACTGGTTTTAGCAACCATCAATGTGTCCTGGCTGACTTGCTATTATGATAATTGCTAATTGGTGATTTTCCAATATCATTATGTTTTCTGTATTTATCATTTGACTTTCCATTGTGTGGGAAAGACTTCTCTTCCTGTTTATTTATTCATTCTTTATATCATGAACTTGCTTTCTTATTGCATGTAATGGATTATAATCTGTTATTGTCTTTGTTCTTTTAATTCTCCAGTAGTCCCAGACTAGGCTAGTGGGATCCTTTAAGGTTAGTGTCTATGTCCTGGTGACATGTGCCTATAATTATTACTATTGTTATTATTATTATTATTATTGTCTTATTACCCAGGGTCAAACCCAGGGCCTCATGGTTGCCATGCAGGTGCTGCACGGCTGAGTTATATCTACAGCCGTGTTGTTTGAGCAATTCTTTCCTGACCAAACAAGATTTTCAGGCTCATTTTATACAGTTCCTTCCATTGCCCTGGAATCATTTTTTCAAGGAGTGTTGGTTTCTTTTAGTGGAAAATGATATTTAGAAAACAAGATCTGGGAGTTGAGCACGTCCCAGGCCCTCTCAGTGGACCAAGGGAGGGAAATATGTGCATGGATGCACAGACACAAATGTCCATTTCTGGAGCCTCCCATGTTCACTAGGTGTGAATTCACACGCACACCTCTGACTGCAGCACACCGCCCCGGGGTTCTTGCTCACTTCCTCCCTGTCACACTTGTGACACCAGTAGCAGAAGCCGGCTTCCGTGGTGCGCAGTGCGCATGGCTTCCTTGGTTAATGGCCCTGTGTCTGGTCATTCTTCATTTGCCTGCGCATGTGGCCGGGCTGACAGTGCTCCCCTCATGCCATGTGTACCTGCCCCTGCGTGGTCTCCTCTCTGACCTCTCGGCTTCCTCAGGCTCTGAATTCATCCCAGGCCACCACTGCTGCCCCTCGTGCAGAGGCCTCCTCCTCTCACTCTGTCTCCAGTATTGCAAGGCCAGCTGCCGCTGCCACTCGAGGACACACACCTGCCCTGTCCTGCTCTTGTGCCACTGTCCCTCCTCCATGAAGGCGTCACTCTCTGATTGGCCTCTAGCTTCAATTATTTAGGGTCTAGGTTGCTAAATGTTCTGCAGTGCGTCACACAGTTCCACACAGTGAAGAATTGTCCTACCCCCAAGGCCTGTTGTGTCCCCATTGAGAAGCCCTGGCACAGAAGCCTGGGGAGGGACAGAAAGAGAGCACCGAGGGAAATGTGACTGTGCTCACCATCATGGTCTAAGGAGAGACACAAAGTCAGAAATCTAAGTACTAGCAAGCCATTGAACCCCCTGCTTATTCGAGAGGAATGTGCTGATTATCTACCCAGTTTGCTAGTGCTGGGGAACCAGCAATGAATGTGCAGCGCCCCCTCTGAGGAATGCACTGCTTAGTGACTAGGGATGAAATGCTGTACAGCATCAACTGCAGGCTGACCGCTGAAAGACACCTTGCTGTTTTGTGTACCAAGAAACAGAAAGCCAGCCAGTAGATTGATAACGCGAGTCTCATCCTTTGGGATTTTTATCTTATGCTTGTTGGAAAGTTCCTTTAGACTTATATAGACATATTTTTCAAAGTCACGCATTATCTGTATTTGTCACAACACTTTTCAAGCCACATTCCCTCTGTGCAGTGTCATCTGATAATGTATCTTTGTGTTTTTTTAAAGAGTGTTTTCCAAGTCAGTGACGCCTATTTTGCAACTTTTGATGGGGCACTTTCTTGATCTTCTGATAAGCTCTTATCAGTATCAAATAAGATTAAGATAGCACTAACATGCATTTATCACTTTAGTTGCTGTAACTGATACTTTGGTTTTTTGTTTTACATCTATCTCAAGGGATGTGGGAATTTCTTTTGCCTTTAGTTTACTGCTGGGTGTAAAATTGGCAATCTATTTTCATATTCTTGGTACCAAAAGACAACAGAGGTTCATCTGCTTGTGGGTATTTTCCTTTTTTTGTTTGCTTAAGGTCCTTGGTTTAGAATGAGATTTGAGTCATTCTGATATAAACAATGTTTGCTTCATTCATATCAGATTTCACAAGGCTGCTCTGAGTCAGTACATTTCTCTGTGTGCTGTCACTATTCGCAATATGTAGAAAAGGATGTGCAAGGGATCCAGACATATCTGCCCCATTTCTGATCTAACACTGTCTTTTCTGTGGTCCCGAGTGGCGCGGAACACGCTGAATCAGCCCGAATCAGCCCGCTGCAGACAGGCAGGTCTGCGGACACCCTACAGAGGTCCCGAGTCGTGCGGAACATGCAGAATCAGCCAGCGCCCCGGCAAAAATCCACTGGACAGCCCCGCGCCCCCCCCCCCCCCCCCCCGCTCCTCTGTACAGCCACCTGGTTCCACACTACAAAGACACAGAAGACACCAGACCACCAGACCATGGTACTGAGTCCCGCTGCTCCCGGCCCAGAGGTAGGGGCTTCTGAGCTGCCATCCCACTGCTCCTGGACCAGAAGAAGGGGCTTCCCGGCCACCATCCCTCCCGCTGCTCCCAGCCCGCAGGAAAGGGCTTTTGGGCCACCATCCCTCCTGGTGATCCCGGCCCCTGTCCCACCTCTCCCAGCTCAGAGGACGTAATCCGTGCAGGCGCCAACAGCCCTCCCCCAGTTGAAATGAGAAAACACGTAAATAAGTCTCAAAACCAGACTTCCAGATCACCTACAGCAACCCCAAAGGGAAATGAGATGGAACACTCTGATACTCAACCACCTGGACCCACTGAACTGGCAACAAAAGGGGATCTGGAAAAAATGAAATCAGAAATAATTTCTCAGAAAACAGGAGAAATTGTGCCCCTAGTGGAAGACATGATTAATAAATCTAGAGAGGAGCTCAGGAACATGATGGAATCCCAACATAGGAAACAAATGGAATCCATAAAACAGATGCAGATTTCCAGGACATGAAAAACTCCATTGAAAGTCTACACAGCAGAATGAGCCAATGTGAGGACAGAATTTCAGATATAGAAGATAAGATTGCAATTAGTGACCAGGAAAAGAAAAATTGCTTCAAAATTATAAGGGAACATGAGGAATCAATCCAGCAGCTGCTAGCTGATGCAAAGAAGAATAACATAAGACTGATTGGAGTCATTGAAGAAACAGGAGAGAGTGCAGATGATATAAAAAAATCTCTTCACAGAAATAATGGCAGAAAACTTCCCAAGCAGGGGAAAAGAGCTTGACATACAGATAAGTGAGGCATATAGGACTCCAAATAGCCTTGATCAAAAAAAATCTACACATAGGCATATAATTGTTAAGATTCCAGAAACTCAACAGAAGAACAAAGTTCTACAAGCAGTTAGAGAAAAGAAACAAATCACATACAAAGGAAAGCCCATCAGAATCACAGCAGACTTCTCAACACAAACCATCAAGGCAAGAAGAGCTTGGAGTGACATATTCCAAGCCCTAAAAGAAAACAGCCTCCAACCCAGATTGATGTACCCTGCAAAACTATCTTTCAAAACTGATGGAGAAATAAGATACTTTCATGACAAAGAGCACCTTAGGAACTTCGTGAATACCAAACCAGCACTCCAAAGAATTTTACACAATAGCCTAGGAACAGACATTGAGGATCACAACCCCAGGAAGCAAAGCAGAATGAACCCATCTGGCACAACAAGAAATTAAATGTAAAGGGGGAGAACCCAACAAAAAGAAAAAGTCATGGCAATGACAAGTCAGTACGTTTCAGTTATAACCATCAATGTTAATGGTCTCAATTCACCAATCAAAAGAAACAGACTGGCAGAATGGGTCAAGAAGCAAAATCCAACAATATGCTGCATACAAGAAACACACTTCATTCAAAAGGAAACTCATAGACTGAAAGTTAAAGGGTGGAAAACAATACTCCATGTGACGGGAACCTGAAAAAAAGCAGGAGTAGCTATCCTCTTGGCAGATCAAGTAGATTTCAAACCAACACTGATTAAGAGAGACAAAGAAGGACACTACATCCTTGTAAAGGGAAGAATCCAAGAGGAAGAGATGACAGTCATAAATATCTATGCACCAAACACTAGTGTGTCCAGCTATATAAAACAAATACTAATGGACATGAAAAGTCATGTATGCACTAATACAATTGTAGTGGGGGACCTCAACACCCCACTGTCACAAATAGATAGATCAGCTAGACAAAAAATAAATAATGAAATACTAGAACTCAATCGAACTCTTGAACAAATGAACTTAACAGAGGTTTACAGAGTCTTCCACCCCCAAAAATCAGAATACACATTCTTCTTAGCTGCACATGGGTCATTCTCAAAAATAGACCACATAGTCAACACATAGAACATGTTTAAGTAAGTGCAAAGAAATTGAAGTTATCTCCAGTATATTATCAGACCACAGTGTGATGAAATTGGAGATCCATAGCAAAAGAAACTCAAAAAATTTCATAAACATGTGGAAATTGAACAACACACTTCTGAATAACCAATGGGTCACAGAGGAAATTAAAGAAGAAATCAGACAGTTCCTTCAATTAAATGACAATGACAGTACAGCATTTCGGAATCTGTGGGACACAATGAAAGCAGTCTTACGAGGGAAATTCATAGCAGTGAATACGCATATTAGGAAAACAGAAGGAGCCCAATTAAACAACCTGATGCTAAACCTCAAGCTTCTAGAAAAAGAAGAACAGGACAACCCCAGAGCTCATACAAGGGAAGAAATTATAAAGATCAGAGGAGAAATCAATGCAATGGAGACTAAGAGAACTATATAAAAAATCAATGAAGCCAAGAGTTGGTTCTTTGAAAGAATCAACAAAATGACAAACCCTTAGCCAACCTTGTCAGAAAAAGGAAAGAAAAGGCCCAAATCCATGCAATTAGGAATGAAAAGGGTGAAAGTACAACAGACCCAGAAGAAATCCAGAGGATCATCAATACCTACTTCCAGAACCTATACGCCAATAAGATGGACAACACAGAAGAAATGGACAGATTCCTAGATACATATGAATTACCAAAGTTGAACGAAGAAGACCTAAAAATTCTGAACAACCCAATATCAAGCAATGAAATTGAAAATGTAATTAAAAACTTATCAAGTAAGAAAAGCCCAGGCCTTGATGGCTTCACTGCTGAATTCTACAAGACATTTAGAGAGGAACTGCTGCCACTACTGTTTAAACTCTTCAATGAAATTGAAAGGGAAGCAGTACTCCCAAATTCATTCCTGGAAGCAAGCATCACCTTGATCCCCAAAGCAGAGAAAGACCCAACTGAAAAAGAGAACTATAGGCCAATCTCACTAATGGACATAGATGCAAAAATCCTTAATAAGATAATGGCAAACAGAATGCAGAAGATCATCAAGACGATCATACACCCTGACCAAGTGGGATTCTTCCCAGGGATGCAGGGATGTTTCAATATACGCAAATCAATCAATGTAATACATTATATCAATAGAGCCAAGGACAAAAACCATATGATTATCTCCATAGACGCAGAAAAAGCATTTGACAAAATCCAACATACATTTATGATAAAAACCCTACAAAAAATTGGAATAGATGGTCTCTACCTCAAATTGATAGAAGCCATCTATGAAAAACCAAAAGCCAATATCATACTAAATGGTCAAAAACTGAAATCCTTCACAATAAAATCAGGAACAAGACAAGGATGTCCACTATCAACACTCTTGTTCAATATAGTTCTGGAAACATTAGCCAAGGCAATTAGATAAGAGAAAGAAATAAACGGAATAAAGATAGGAAATGAAGAAGTCAAATTGTCATTATTTGCAGAGACGTGATACTCTATATAGAAGACCCCAAGCACTCCACCAAAAGTCTTCTAGACTTAGCCAAATTCAGTCAAGTAGCTGGTTACAAGGTCAACACACAAAAATCAATAGCTTTCCTCTACACAAATGACAGACTTACTGAGAGAGAAATAGGGCAAATAATTCCTTTCACAGTAGCATCCAAAAAACTGAAATACCTAGGAATCAACCTAACAAAAGAAATCAAAGACCTCTTCTCTGAAAAGTATGGCACTCTGAAAAGAGAGGTTGAAGATGATATCAGAAAATGGACAGACATCCCCTGCTCCTGGGTAGGAAGGATTAATATAGTGAAAATGGCCATACTTCCAAAACTGCTATATAGATTTAATGCAATTCCAATTGAGGTCCCAGCAGCATACTTCATGGACCTTGAGAAAACAATCCAAAAATTCATTTGGAACAAGAAGAGACCCAGAATAGCAAAAGCAATTCTAGGTAACAGAGACATGGCAGGGGGTATCACAATCCCCAACCTGCAACTATACTACAAAGCTACTGTGATTGAAAACAGCATGGTACTGGCAAAGAAACAGACCTGAGGACCAGTGGAACAGATTAGAAGATGCAGAAACAATGCCAGACACACTCAGCCACCTCATCTTTGATAAAGGAGCCAAACACCCTCACTGGAGGAAAGATAGCCTCTTTAATAAATGGTGCTGGAAAAATTGGGCTTCAACTTGCCAAAGATTAAAATTAGACCTATATCTCTTGCCCTGCACTAAACTAAAATCAAAATGGATTAAAGATCTAAATATTAAAATGGAAACTCTGAACCAGTTGGAACAGAGGTTAGGTAGAAGCCTTGAAGACATCGGTGTAGGAAAAGATTTTATGAACAAAACCTCAGTTGCCCATGAACTAGCACAAACAATCAACAAGTGGGATCTCTTCTTATTAAAAGGCTTCTGCACAGCAAGAGAAACCACCAGCAGTGTGAAGAGACAACACACAATGTGGGAAAAAATCTTCACCTGCTCTTCCTCAGACAAAGGTCTGCTATTTTGAATCTATAAAGAACTTAAAAAGATCAGACCTCCCAAATTTAAAGACCCAATCCAAAAATGGGCATCTGAAATGAACAGACATTTCTCAGACAAAGAAGTAGAAATAGCAAATAAATACATGAAAAAATGTTCAACATCACTGGTCATTCGAGAGATCCAAATGAAAACAACGCTGAGATTCCACTTCACTCCAGAAAGAATGGCTGCTATCATGAAATCAACCAATAACAAATGCTGGCGGGGCTGTGGGGAAAGAGGAACCCTGCTCCACTGCTGGTAGGAGTGTCGACTGGTGCAACCACTGTGGAAATCAGTATGGAGATACCTCAAAGAACTAGGACTGGAAGTCCCATTTGACCCCACTATTCCACTGCTGGGGATCTTCCCCAAAGAATTAAAAGAATCATACCACAGTGATATATGTGCACCCATGTTCATAGCACCACAGTTTGTGATAGCTAAAACTTGGAAACAGCCCAAATGCCCATCAACTGGAGACTGGATAAAGGAAATATAGCTTTTTAATAAAATGGAGTACTACTCAGCCATAAAAAATGAGAAATTAGAGACATTTATAGTTAAGTGGATGAACATTGAGGCGATACTCTTAAGTGAAATAAATAGGACACACATGTATAAATACCAAATAGTTTCTCTGGTGTGAGAAACTGAAAGTGTAAATAAGGACTAACTGTATAATAGGTAATGTGAAATAGGAAGGAAAGGGGCAAAGGGGAAGGAAGTGGGAGGGCTAGGGGAAAGGATAGAAGGGAGTCAGATTAATGTGAGAAAATGGAAAAATAGGAACAAACTCTTTGTAAATAGGGAGGAATGGAGGGATTGAAGGGAGGGCTGGGCAAGGGTGAAAAATAAGAACCAAGAGAGACTATGTAAAGGCGCAAATTTCCAATGATGAATGTCATTATATTGTACACCTAAAATGTACCAATTATTAGAATGAATAATCGATAATGTAAAATAAGATGAAAAGGTCCAAAGGGGTAGGGGTAGTGGGAGGGGCAGGGGAAAGGAAAGAAGGGAAAGGAAAAATGATGAGAAATGGAAAAAATGGAAATAAAGTCTTTGTAAATAGGGAAGGGTGGAGGGGGTGAAGGGAGGGCTAGGAATGGGGAAAAAATAAGAACCAAGATGCATGATGTACAGGTACAATTCCCAATGAGAAATGTAATTGTGTTGTATACCTACAATGTACCAATAAAAGAATTTAATAAAGTGCAAAAAAGAAAATATTTATAAGAGCCCAGGGGCAGACTAATTTTCTAATGCTAGAAATAAAGGCTATATTTTATATCCTTGTTATGTGGAAGTTCTTGGACTAGACAACTTTTGTAAAATTGCTAAATAATTTAAAACTCACATAGTAAAATCAGCTAACTCATATATTAACTGGGCTCTGATTTTCAGTTGGCTGTGCTGGTTGACTTCAGGTACATATCAGTGGGCTATCTTCACACCGTCTCTATCTGTTGGTTCACAGATCCAGAGGAAAACTCCCACAGTGAATATTTCTGTACCTATACCTGTGACTGCCATGATGGTTAGTCCTTGTTAGGTTTATGGCACTCCATTTCCTGGGTGGAATGATAGGAATGCTTTTAAGGTTATTTATACATATTGTCAAATTGCTTAAGATAAAATGAGAGTTTAGACTTAAAAAATAAATAGTGGAAACTTTAAAAAGAATAAAAATGGCTGAGGATATAGCTCAGTGGCAGGGATTCAATCCCTAGCTCTGGCAGGAAAAAAACAAATCCAGCAGAGGATAAAGGAACATACCTTTCCTGCCAGAAGTAATGACAGCGTGGCTCTCACAGCTACTTTTGTAGTGTTAACAAAGTTTTCCACAAGTGACAATTTTGTAGGCAAACAAAAACCAAGAAAAACTAATGACAGTAACTGCCCACCTGTGGGTATTTAGTGATTGTAATTTGAATTTATTGGTTTACTTGTGAGAATGAATATAGTCTCTGTGATCCTTGAATCAGACAGCTTGGTTTTGGTTAGGATTCTAAAGCCTGAGCCCTTACTTTAAAAACAAATTACTCTAATAAAATTTGTGCCACACTCACTGTACATTAACCAGTTGAAAAGCATATAAAATGAAAAGCCCCCATCTTTGAATACTGTTGAGCTCATACTATATCCGTTATTCTATACATTGTTTTTCATTTAAGCGCACAATGTTTTAGTCATGTCCACACAAATTGACATGATATTTCACTGCAGTTTAGGGGCCTCTCCATGGCGGCGGATACTTGGGCTGCTTCTGGTTTTTGTTGTGCAGCTGTAGCAGTGCAGTAGCACATGGCTCACACGGGAATGTGGGCTCCATGCCATGCACCCCGCCTGGGCCACAGCCCTGGGATTCGGCAGAGTTCAGAGCAGACCCTCGATAGGTACTTCTGAATGAATGAATATATTTGGGGGTGTTTGTGCAAGTTTATTTGTAAAATAAATTTCTCAGACATAAAGTTATTCCTCTTTCCTCACTCATGGCTCTTCTTGAAGATCCTCAAGTGGGTTTTACTCATTGAAACTGATACTTGTTTTGACAAGACTGTCTCTTGGTTCAAGATCAAACATATAAAGCCATAAAGTCACATCTTGACAAGTGTGCTTTTCACTTTATGAGTTTGATATTTAGTTTCAGTGAAATCGCTTTTCAAAGTGAGCAGCAAGAAGCTGCTTATGAAATCAGTTTAGTGCATTTGTAAAGAAAATGTTTGCTGACATCTCCGTGGGCAAGATCAGAGTACAGCAGTTCCCAGGACAGATAAGACAGCCTATAAACATATGAAAGTGAAATTTGCGCCCAGTGACCAGACTTCTCTGAAAAAGCTAGTGCATGGTGAGGGCTGTGTAGACACTGAGGGTACAGTGGTAGCAAAACGGAACACCACGGCTCTGGGGTGGACAGGCTCCTCACATTCCCTTTCAGGAGTAAACAAAAAGTCAAAATCACAGCTACAAATCTTCCTTTTACCTAAACATCGTCGATTCTGAAAACAGTTAACTCAGCAAAATGTGAGCGAGGTAAGGACTCATTTGTATACTTGGGGGAAAGGATGCGGTTCCTAAATGCACTGAATTTCTTTTTATTTTTGTGTGTTTGGAGTCTAGTCCTTTATATGTCATTTTATCTAAAGCAACTTGGCAGTAGCTACCAATCCCCTTAAAAGCGATCCCCATCATTTCACTCAGTCGAGTGCTAAGAGTCTGCCGAGGGAATTACCATCCCCTTCACCAAGGTTCGTTTACAAGAACACTTACTGTAGGATTTTTAAAGTAGCCGAGCACTGGAAGCAACCTACATGTCTGGCACTAGGAAAATAATTGTAGCATATCTGCCTCTATGTCTCAATATATTTATATCTTTGGAAGGAAATTCTCTAAAATATGAGCACGATGATATCTAGACTCTAGGATGATGAATGATGATTATTTTCAGTTTTATACTTTTCTTCGTTTTCCAAGATTGTGTGTGTGTGTGTGTGTATGTGTGTGTTTAACTTTTGTGTCCTAAAACGTCTCACGAAGTTGTTGGGAGCATTGCTCCTTCCATTTCCTTTGCCTTCTATTTGCAGTTGTTTGTGAGAAAGCTTGGCGTCTCTGCCTTCATTTTAGATGTCTCCTTTAGGGCCTTCTAGGTCTGGTCAGCTCTGGTCCTAGACATGCTGGTCACTGGCGGGACTGTCTGTCTAAAACCCGCTGATTCGGGCCTTCTTGGCCCTCAGTTTACCTAACCTCTGTCATTCTCCAGACCGAGGGCACTAAGAAGAGCACAGCTAGGGTCTTCCCAAGATTCAGTCGGGGGCTTTTACAACACCCTGTGCGACCCTCCTGCAGCTGCACGCGTCACCCCCCTGAGCTGCAGTCACCTTGGATCCCACAGAGCCCCTGCAGACGGACCAGCCCGGGGTGGGGCTGCCGCCTCCAGCAGAAGCAGGCATCCCACGGGGACTGACACCTTTCCCTAAGCCACAAGGACTCACCTAGCTCCACCTCGTAGAACCAGCTGGGAAGTAATGATCAACCGGATCCCAGCTGGACCGGGGTCTCCTACCCTGCTGGTACACAAGGCCCCAAACCTCACCCGTTTTCCCCTTTTCTAAAAAACGTCAGCTTTTCTGCCGGTTCCTCGAAGACAGAGCGTGAGCCTCCCGGTGCGGCTGCACTGACTGGGGCTTCTTTCCTGCCCCTGTCCACTGAGCCTCTCCTTGGCTGGTGCTGGGGTCAGGCGGCTGAGGCTGGTCTGCTGCCATCCCGCCGCGGAACTCTCGCAACACCATGTTCATCCTGGAAAGAGTGCTCCCTGAAACTTACTTCTGAAGTGACTGGATTTAAGGGTAAAACACTTATTTTCTTGGAACAGGTACAGTGATTTCAATGAGGGATAACTTACTGCTTTCTACTGTATTTCTAAGGCTTTTTCACGTCCTAGACTTCAGACACCCCCACCCCCCCACCCCCCCCACCCCCCCACCCCCACCCCCACCCCCCGCTGCGGAGCTGGCCTTTGCTTCAGGAAGGAGTGGATGCCCAAGGGGAAAGCCAGACGAGATTAACATCTGAATATTCTTGTCTTTGTGCAAAACAACATTATGGACATTCCAAATCCTGTTAGTTGATGTGTGTACTTGAGAAACCTGGTTCCCCGCACCCCCTTGTCACGCTGAATTCTCAAAATAGATTTAGACCACACAGGCAGCCCTCGACTGACAAATAGATTAAGGTCCAACAAGTGACTTCATTTCTTGGTTTGAGTTTTTCCACTAAAGCATTGTCTTAGGAGATATTTGCCCCTGGCTAGTCCACTCAGTATGCCCCAAATACTGTATGTTTACATTTTAAAACTAAAATGAAACAATGCTGCAAATGTGTAAACCAGAAAAGGAATGCATTAAGGGGAAAAATTAATTATATATGTGGATGTGTTGAAAGTTGGTCTTGCGAGGCAGGCGGCGGAACCACTGAGCTACATCCCTGGCCCTTGAAAGTGTAACGGAGACACTTGGGCGCTTCTGAAGAGAGGGCTGAACATTTAGAGGTTACTGACAAGGTTCTTTGTTCCTCTCAGTGCATTTTCACTTTGAAGAGTTAAGAAACCCAGTGTTTGAGTATGTCTCGTTTCACTCCGAAATATTCCTTTCATTGTCCTTGACACGGAAGAACTACTGTACCTACATTTACTACATTTGTCCTGTGTGTTCAGCGCTGTGATTTACTGTTATCGGTGGCATTGGGGTCCCCCATGGAACAAAAGGAGAAGCAGAAAGTAGGATTTGTAAAGGTGACAATCAAGGGTAGTAAAGACAGAGGAAATACTTAAGTGGCTCTGGTGAGTCCTGCAAAAGACTTCATATAAAGTGGGGGTTAAATAGGTTTTGAGAGGAGCAAAGACGGATGGCAGGGTCTGTGGCGGCTCTTCCGGGGGCGTAAAGGAGTGGGGAGGCCGAGTGGCTCGCTCATCTGGGGCCCTGTGTGAAACTGGCAGGATGCACCACCGTTACGGGGCCCACGCGGCCAAGGGGTTCGAAAGTGGGGATCAGCCCCGTCTTCTAGAATTAACCTGAAGAACCATGTGACTAGCGGGAGATAGACTTTTCCAGATGTTTTCAAATGTTCTCTGCGCAATCAATCCCGTGAGAGTCCAGTTCTGCTATTAGTTTTTCTGTTTCGGAATACCAGTTGGGCATTGTCCCCATTTTTTCTCCTGCTCTGTCACCCCATGAACCTATTTCCTGATGCAGGAGGTTTTGTTTTTGTGATGGACCTTGAACATAAGAAGGACCGCTGTGTGCGTGTGCGCATGTGTGTGTACACATACGCGTGTGTATATGCATATTTGTGTGTGTGGTTCATGTGGGGTAGCTTGGAGAGCATAGTTTTTTTTTAATGTTTCTTGGTGATGTGGAACAGATTAGTTGTTAGGCATCGATCCCTTTTATAGACGCAGAAAGCCTGATTTTTAGTTGGAGACGGGTCCAGTTTGAGTAGAAAGCACAATTGTAGCCAGCAGTGGCAGAAGAGTACAGCCCTCAGGCACCCTTCTTTCTGTATTTTCTCTAGCTGGAAATGCAGGTGAAGCTAATACCAGCATTTCTGGTGGTGGTGGTTCTGAGACAGAAGGGTTTTTGTTTTGTTCTGTTTTTTTTGGTTCCGGGGATCAAACTCGGGACTTTGCACTTGCGAGGCAGGCAGTGGAACCACTGAGCTACATCCCCGGCCCAGAAGGGTTTTTGGACAGTGTCATATGGCAGAACTACCATTATCAGTCCTGGGCTGCCTATCCTACGCTGTTTCACAGTAGAAAAAGAAATTTGGATGTTAGAATATTGTGAATTGGGGTCTCTGTTATCGTAGTATCTAAGCTTATGTCTAAATTAGCATGTGGTAGAGGGAGGGGAAACTGCTTAGGTGTTACATGTAGGGACTTGCCAAGAAGTGGTTGCATTGTGGATGGATGTGTCCTCCCAGAAGGCTACCAGAAGGAAGCATTGATACTGCCTCTGTTAAATGCTAAAGAAGTAGCCAAGTCTTCAAAGTATAAGATTTTCATGTTATGGAATACCTGGAAAGGCATTTGGAATAAAGTAATTGCTTTTCACTGTAATTCAGTAAACAATGTCTTCCCTAGAAGAAATGATTAAAACTCTGTACCAATTCTCTTATGCTGACCTTGGACTAATTTGATGTTTGGTATCCTGTGCTTGTGCACTTCAGATTTTAAGTAGGAAGGATTAATGAACATGTTTACTGACTTTGAGAGAATGTATCACGGAGCAAAGAATTAATTGGGGAGAGGAAGCAGTGTGTTGTACTTTGCAAGATCACGGACAGGCTTCAAAGCAAAAAGTCTGAACTCGGCTATCCTAACAGTTGATCTGAGGAATAGTAGTCCAACTAAATTTCTACCTCTCAGCGCCTGTGGAAACTACCAAGCATCATTTGTAGGTGTAGAAGATATATGGAAACAGAGGTTATCAGAGTTTCATCATGCCTCTGAGCTTCTATAGTAATTCTTATTTCTTCTGAGCACATTATAAAAGTTAAGTTCTCCAGCCAAAGGTGAAACACATGCTTTCTTAGAATGAACGTATCATCTAATAAACTGAAATCATTAAAGCCACCTCCACTGTGACTGATGTGAGGCTCCTGGCCAATGCCCTGTGATGGACGGGGGTGTGCCCAGCACCCTCCCACTCAGTATGCATCTGGAAGCTCTCCTTTCCTTCCAGCCCGGAGCGGCACAGGGATGCATATCAATCGCTGGGTTTGTCGGCCGGCACAGCTACACTGCCCCTTTGCCCGGTTACTGTGCAGGCCTCGCTTGGGCCAGAGAGGGGGGCTCTGTACACATAGATGTCACTAGTAGTTTCAGTGAGAACTGGTGTTTGTGAAGTGCTTGGCAATTTCCAGAGTCTTCTGGGCCATTAGTCTTGACATTGCCAGGTGCTACCTTTAGATGGCTGATGTTGGTCCTGGGGTTTGGACCTTCCCGACACAACCTTCTAATAGACTAATCCACAGGCATGTGTGGAACTTCTATTCTGGATCCATTATGAATGGGCCCAGGAATTCCCCAAGCCAGAAGCTCTCTGACCTTTTACTGGGGATAACTTCTGATGGCTGCCACTGTCTCAAACTGGGGCTCCCTGTTTCCGTTCTTCTGTACGTGTTTCTTCCCTCCCTGCTCCTGCCTGCTCAGTTGTTTAAATGGGGTTTATGTGACCAGTTAAGACTTTGGAGAAAATCCCCAGGATAGGCAGGTCTGTTAGCATCTTTGTTATTGTTGTTGCTATTATTCATTTTGCCCCGGATAGACACTAACGGTATGTTGCTAATGTATTTCAACTCTTACTTCTGCGTTTGCCTCAGTTGCCTTCACCAGCCTATGGCTCTTGGTCATGGAGGAGGCAGAGTCTTTTATCCATTGTGACCAGGTCTGTCCAAGGGAGATACCAGGATAGGCTGAACTTCAGCAGGCCCTAGATATCCCTTGAGCTTCCATCTGTAGATCGCAAACCACCAGACTTCCCATGGGCACTGTGAACTACTGCTTTTTCTGTTACTGACAGGGATTTTTTTTTAGCTCATCTACTATGACTAATACTTTTTATGGCCCAGTAGTTCTTAACAGTGTATTTTACTCAGCATGCCTGGCCCTCACTGAATTTACATGCCCGAGTCCCTTCATATGTCTGTCCATCCATGCATATCTGTTAACCAGCTTTTCCCTAATAGAACTGTGAGCATGTCAACTTCAAGTTCATGTTGTCACTTCTCTGCATAGATACTGGTAAAAATTCATGTTCTTTACAGAGCCCTTGCACACTCTCTTGCATGTTTTTGCTCCTCCCTTCCACACTAGTCCCTGTCCCACTCACCGGCCACCGAGGAGACGACACCAATGCTCCCATTGCTCTGCTTCAGCATGGGCAAGGCAGCTGCACTCAGGACCACAAAGCTGTGGAAGTTGACCTCCATGCTTCGACGCACCATGTCAGTGTCACGATTGAAAAAAGTCATAGGAGAGTAGAAGACGTGGTTGAGAATGAGCATGTCTAGTCCCCCTGCAGGAGATGGCTATGTTGAGAGAAGCCATTTGGGGTTTGATATCTTCCCCTCTCCCTCCCAAAAGCTCTGTGGTGACCCTTAGGGCGAATTTCAGAGAAGGAAAGAGGAGAAGCAGCCTCACCCATGAGCTTTCCTGCTTCGGCAACAAATTGTTCCGCGAAGTTCATGTCTTCCATGGTGCCAGCAATGTAGTGTGCGGAGGCCGCGCCGAGTTCCGAGCAGCGGGACACCACCTGCAGAGTCACGGCAACGGTGTCAGTCTCGCTGTGGGCTTTTGGGTGCAGTCTTTGAAGCAATGAGGGCTTAAATGAGAGGTTGCTGATGGTCCCATTTAGATGAGAAATAGTGTGTGTGTGTGTGTGTGTGTGTGTGTGTGTTCACTGAGCGCTCATAATCGTCGTCCTTTGAAACATTTTCTGAAATATGGTAGAGCTTAAGTGGATAAATCATTACTGTGCCAGGCCATGACTTCTGCTCACAGTGTTTGTGAATGAATGTTTCTGAGTATACTGCGGTATGGGCACTGGTTTCCATGTGGGTAGCTCTAGGTCTGTGCACATTAGTACCAGCTAGCCTGGTGCATCCATGAGAGGAGGTTTGCCTCAGAGTCCGCACAGGCGTGAGGCTGTGTGTTCATCAGCAGGTCCTGGAGTTTCAGTACCAGAATACATGGCCAAATACTCATGATTCAAATGAACATGAATGGCGATGAATGTGACCATATACAACTCGAGGATTTCGTGGCTGTATATGTGTATGTGCCTGTGTGTGCATAGGGACGATGCTTAAATGCATATTTTTATATTTCTGTGGGTGTTTTTGTTTTTGTAGTACCAGAGATCCAACTCGGGACCTTCCACTTGCAAGGCAGGGGGTGGCACCACTGAGCTAAATCCCCGGCCCCTCCTGTGGATGTTTTGGGTGTTTGAACCTATATATGAGAATGCAAGATTTAAAGAGAAAGAGACAGAGTGGGAGAGAGAACAGCTGCACTGGCTCTTGCGTCTGCATGTCAGTAGGGATAAGAACACAGTCGGCAATGCAGGGACGTGGACCTAGGCAAAGAGCACTCACCTTCTGCAGGGCTTCTTTTGACCTCGATGTCACCACCACATGGGCTCCCATCTTCGCCAGGTGATACGCCATTTCCCTTCCAATCCCCTTGCTGGCCCCTGTGACAATCACTTTCTTTCCTCGGAGCATCTCTGCAGAACCCCAAAAAGAAGTGAGGACCACTATTCATTCCTTCTCCCTCCCATGATATGAGGGTTCTCATTTCATGGCCCAGTTTTAAAGGTTATGAGGCCAGGTCAGTGTGTCGCTGAAGGAACAGCTCCAGTCATTTTTAAACAAGCTATAGAGGGAGGTTTAGCCTGTTCGCTCAAAACTGAGGTTGGCTGTTGTCATTTCCAGAATCCTCCACGTGCAGGGACATAAGGACAGGGCCAGAAAGGACATGATACAGCTAAAATGCTGCATCCCAGACATTTCTGGACTCATCTAATTTTGATTAGTTGAAAGAAAATTTAGAAAGTAATCAAAACACATATGTTGCTAGAGATTCCAGGGGTTTTCCCTCCCTTCTACTTAGTCATCAACTCCGGATCCTGTTTTGTCTCCTGATTATCAATCTTTCTATTGAGCCCCATTTTCTGGCTGCCTTGTGAATTTGGGAAAATACCTTCATTTCTGTAGAAGATCTGAATCACTTTTCCTTAAGGTGCCAAGTAAAGGGTGGCCTATTTGGCAAGCTTTGGGTTGCACGAGCAGCCCTCCTAGTCCCTCCTGCCCATCCTGTGGTTGGAGAACACAGGGATGTTGGCCCACTTTCAAGTTCTGTCTTTTTCAGCAGCATTTGGGATTAGGAACACATCTTGGTCCTTAAGAAGACTCTAGCGCCCTGTGTTTTCTAACCTATTTTACCAAAATGAGACACACTGGTACTTACCTGGTCTGAACTCCTCATGTGCAGAATAGTAGTAGTAGGCCAAGAGGACCATCAGAATGGGGAGGAGGTATTTTTTCAGAAAAGCCATCAGAAAGGGACCTGGCCCGAGGAGCCCTGTAGGACACACAGAGAGAAACTGTAGAGCTTTCTGCAACCTCCTGGATGGGCAGCAGCCTCTGAATTGTGACATCAGGGACGGGGAGGCTGGAGTAGTCTCAGGCAGTGCTAGCCAATTTCCCTGTCAGAGCAGCGATTGGCTTTGGGTGGGATCCCATTTGTCCCTGGCAGCCTGCATGGTGGATTTCATAATGGACAGTGTTTACTCCATCTCATTGAGCAAGAGGAGACTTCCAGATGGCCAAGCTCACGACTGTACAAGACTGGATTCCTGCGCATCCCGACCCAGAGACCATCTTCCTCTCAACGCCATCTATGCCAGGGATCAATGGCCTTTTGAGGGTGGTTTCTCCCAGACAGGGAGGGGGGAGAGGGAGAGGGAGAGGGAGGGAGAGGGAGAGAGGGAGAGGGAGAGGGGAGAGAGGGAGAGGGAGAGAGAGCACGCGAGAGCATGCACGCTTCTGGGGAAATATTAGTAATAGCAACAGGAGCCAAACTCAAGCCCAATCTCACTCTCAGCCCCACCCCCAGTTGGAAGCAATGAAAAATAACAGCACAAGGCAGCAAAATAAGCTTGAGAAAAAATGCGCACATCTTGGAGGAAGAAATAAATGAAAGCAAACAAACCCTATAAGCCCCACACTCAAGCTCAATGAAACAGTATTACAACATCAAAGAGAAATTGCAATCCAGGCAGAACCCAGATGGCGGGAAACCCAAGGCCAATTCAAGACTCACAGGCAAGCGCAATGGAACATACACTTATTACTTTAACAGAGAGAGTAAAGAAGACATAATGTGCGCCAAAACAAAAAGACAGTGAGCTGTTAAACTGCATCATGTACGTGCTACGGCAGGATGAGAAACATGGAGAGGGTGTGAGGAAGAGAACCCTGGTGCAGGAAGAAGAATACCCAGCACTCTTGAAGCTGGACTAGCACACAGCGAGCACATCCCAGCTGAAAACAGCCCAAGCCAGGAGGACGCCCATAGCAATTTAGAATTTATCATGAGAGAAAGACAGGAGTAACTAACCAGGCGTATCTGTAGCAAGACTGCATTAAGGAATAATTCTGAGAGGAAGAAATTAGGATGTGTCATTGTTAAGCTTTTCAACTTAAAACCAACCAAGCAAATCGTGGATACTACCCATCACAAAGCAAATACTGAGTTCTCAAGTTATCAGTAGAACAGAGGCAAAATTATACATGTGGAAATAAGACTGAGCATCAGTCATTTGGAGATGAGACAGGGGTTGGGATGGGGAGGGCTGGAATTTACACAAAGTTAAGATAAATTGAATTATGACCCTAAATACAGTTTCTGGAAACAGTGAATTTTTACTTCAGAGTAAGAGAACATAATTTAAGACCCAGAGGAGATGAAACAATTTGTCAACAAAGGTCCACAGCTGCAAAGTTAAGTTCCAGAAAACAATGACGATTGGAAAAGAGTGGAGAGCTAGATAGAGCTCAAGGTTCACGGAGGACAAAAATAGAATAAAGGTAAAACTCATGTGAAAATTAGATCACTCACTGTTAGCACTGCAAGATACATTTGCATACTTTTTAATAAGGGATTTTATGCAAATAAGACACTTGGCACACCAGACTCCATGTTCACCCCCTGAGGAAGAAAGTGCAAGGATTATTCTCTAGACCCTATGCTATTAAGAGTAAAATTATAGGAAACACTGAAGAGTTGCTTCTGAGTATGACATTGCTGGAAGGCTAGAAAGATGGGCAGAAGAGAGAGGTTCATTCTCTGACCCTCCCAAAAAGAATTGTAGAAGCCACTACAGAAAACATAACCTTAAAGAAAGCAAACATAATAATAAGTAAGATAAAGTGCAGGGTAAGAGAAAACAAAACGAAATGATTGCTGAATGTTGGCTCAATTAAATAGAGTCCAACATTGTGTGACTTCACAGGAGACCTTTAAACTCAGCAACACAAACAGATTAACAATTAGTTGCCCTAGTAGCTATCATGCAATGAAAATAGGAAAAGCATTCAATAAACTTATTTTCATGGAATTAGATGAAAATTGTTATATAAAATACATCGATGAGATACAAATACGTACACTGTAATCGTAGTGATAAATTAAGTCTTAGTGGTTCTCAAACATTTTGGTCTCAGTATCTCTTTATACCCTTAAAAATTATCATGGACCTCAAAGAATCTGCGTATATCTCTTCCCTACAGTTACTGGTATTGATACATTAGAAATCAAGACCGAGGATTTTTTTAAAACTCAAGAAAACCGTCCATTAGCAGTCAGGGCAATGACATTATCACATGTCCCGTGGCCTCTAGAAAAGTCAAATACTATCTTAGTGTGATTTTGAAAATAGTTCTGACCTTTCAGATTCCTAAGAGGATCTAGGGGACCCTTGAGGACCACATTTTTGACTGTTACCTAATAAACACCAAATCCACCACATGTCTGTATTTACATGGCTGCTTCTCTCATTAGTTTGTCAGCTCCAGGAGGACATGGCTTATGTCTTTTTCATTTTTGCATCTCTCCATTCCCCCAAGTCTTGTTCCAAAATAAAAGCTTGTTCAACGAGCTTTTGCTGTTTTAGTTGTTTCTGAAATGTTGTAGCAGTACGAAAATTGCCATCTTTCTAGAGCCTGCTTTAATCCAGGGGAATCATTGGGATTCAGCATCCTGATCAGAAGAAATCAAACCCAACCCCAAAGTCTTTTTCCTGGGATTCTCATCAAATTAAAACAAAACGAAAAACCAAAGGAAATTTGCCAGTTTCACCTTGCATCTGCCTTGAGCCACACCTTTCCCGATCCAGTCAAGTTTCTTCTGCCATAGTGAGGAAGCTGACTGCAGTCTCCACCTTGGCCGCCCCTCCTCCTTGGTCACATGCTGAGCAGTGTAGAACAGGTTCCCAGGGCACCTTCAATGTAGCACAGCAGGGCCTGGCCAAGACACTGCCCTTTGATCGTTGGAGCATTGCCATAGGGAGACTGGGGTGCACAAACAAGCAGGGGAAGACTGCCCTGGGTGATGAGAGGGCACTGTGAGGATGGGCCAGTCTGGAGGCTGGAGAGGACATGGCAAAGTGTGTGAGGAGCAGACGGGCGATTTCCATGCATCCAGCATGCGGGAATGCCTGTCATTACCAAGGCAGCAGCTGTAGCACTTTTCATGAATTTTAGTAGCTTTGTTAAGAAAGTGGCCCTTCATTTTTGGAAAGGAGTCCTGCTGGGGGCATGGTGGGCAACCTCAGAATAAAAGGGGGTGGTTAGAGGTTCCGCCTTCCCAAGGGAGAAGGGTAACAAAGCATTGGAACTGGAGAGGAGCTAGCTTTAATCAGAGTATGAAATTCCTTTCTCACCACCCGACTTTTCCTCAGGTTTGATTTTAGGAACTCATAAATCTACCACAGCTGCCAAAATCTGTTCCCCATGACAGGAGAAGATGACCATTTTGTGTAACTTTATCCAGTAACAGACTCTCCTCCCCGCTTTCTTTTTTCGGTACTGGGGGCTCGATCCCAGCACCTCCACACTGAGCCTCCTTCCCCGGTATATCTCAGGAGGGAAGAAATCCTACTTGTCAATCCTTCTGCATGATCCTACTCCCCCAAGGACAGATTCCCCCATGTTTCCCACTTAATGGCAACTCAGGTCTGGGAATGTGAAACAAGGTGGAATAAATTGCTCCCCCTAGCAGACGCGACCCATGCCGCGGGACCCCCGTAGGGCACATACCTGGAGTCAGTTTGCCTGGCAGAGTGTGGGCCTCCCGGGACACAAGGGACCCTCCTGTGTGAACAAGTTCGGCTGAATCCCTGTCCTCCAGGGTGGCGGGGCCTCAGTGATGGTGACCCCGCTGCAGTTGAAGTTGTCCAGGCTTTTCTTCTGGCTGAGCTTCCAAGGGCTCACATGAGACACCATAGGAAAGGGGAATCACCACGGTGGGAGCTCACCTCCTTGGAAAGTTTGAGGAAACAGCAGCAGCACAGGGAGCCGTGGGAGAGCCCACTGAAGGCTGTCCCAGCACTCTGCACACATCCTGGCCCCTTGAATGCTCTGTTGCGTTGGCCAACCCAATTTGCAGCAAGCCCATCAGGGCGACAGAACAGTCGCAGCCAGGGAGGTTTCTTAGTGTGCCTGTGACTTCAGAATTAGAGGTACTTATTTCCCTCTGGTGGGAAATAGGGTTGCCAGACTTAACAAGCAAAAATGTAGGATGTCCAGTTAAATTTGAGTTTCAGAGAAACAATGAATACTTGTAAATGATATCTATTTATCTACCTATTGATCTATCTATCTCAACTATTGAGAGATCCTAACTAATATACTGACACATTTATCCTTGTTTATCTGGAGTTTAGATTTACCTGGATGTCCTGTGTTTTGTTTGACACACTGAGAAGTGAGATACACCGAGAGACCGCATTAGATTGGACCATGGCTATGAACAGCCATCTCACTACCTTCCCCACAGTGGGGTCCGGTAGTCTGACCACAGACAACCCTCAAGGGCCCTAAGCAGGAAAGCGTACACAGCACATGGCGACTGAGTGAAGATTCACCTAGTGACATTTACTTAGTGAGGGGCTGTGCTCCTTCCACCCCTGTCTACCAGTGACAGCAGAGACACGCCCTGAAGTGGGCTTTTTTCTTCTTGATTGTTTGTTCTTGTTTTTATGTGAATGTGAACATTATTTTCAGTTTTTTGTTGTTATGTGTTGTTATTTTATTTCTTTCTTTTCTCTTCCTCCTGTCTTCTTCACCAGCTTCCAAAGTCTGTGTGATCTTCCTTTTTCTCCAGCCTTGTTCCTAATCGCTTCCTCTTCTTCTACTTCTCCATTTTTCCCCAACCCCTTTTAAATTTTCTTCCTTGAGGTAAAATTGCCATATTGAGGGCATATTTACTATATACAATTTTCTGGTTTCTTTTAGATTTTGTTATATAACCACAAATCTAGTTCATACGGTTAAAGGTGGCAAATTAATAGTTACCACAGTTTGTCATTTTCTAGGCTGTGTTTGATGTTGTTGTTATTGCTGATTGTTGTACTTTAGCCAAGGTTGCATAATTGTAATCTAATCAGTTGTTCTTCCTGGTACAACAAGACTAAGATTGCCTAAGGGTCATAAACAATACTATAGGCCAAAGAACCAGGGGCTAGGTCAATAGGCAGCAACTTCTCATCCCCAGTAAATTGAAGAGGTAGGATCTTGCAACAGACTCAAACCCTGAAAGCCAGCTACACCTGGAAGACATCTCTGAGTAGTCATTTCCTAAGGTTTCTCAATATTAGCAAGAAAGCTACCTTCCATATGTAATTTATAAGCATTAACACAGGAATTACACTAAAAAAAAAAAAAAGATGGTTAAATAAGATGCAACTCCAGACTTCCAGTTCACCAAAGGCAAACCCAGGGGGCGATGAGGTAGAACAGTTTGAAAGCCAACCACCTGGACTCTCTGAAGTGGTAACAGTGGAAGCAACAAAGCAGATGAATGAGGCTCTAGAAAAAATCAAATCAGAAATAATTTCTCAGATAACTGCAGAGATGGTGACCATAATGAAAGACATGGTTAGTGACTTTAGAGCAGATGCAGATGAAAAACAATGGGCTGGGGATTTAGCTCAGTGGTTCCAGTTCCTGCCTCATAAGCACAAGGTCCCAAGTTCGATCCCCGGTACAAAAAAAAAAACAAATAGAGGAGCTTAAGAAAATGATGGAAGCCATGAATACCCAACATAGGAAAAATGGAATCCATGAAACAGATTCAAACAGATATCCAGGAGATTAAAAATTCTTTTGAAAGTAGAGGCCGAGGATTTAGCTCATTGGTTCTGCCACTTGCCTTGTAAGCTCAAGGTCCCAAGTTCCGTCCTGGTACCAAAAAAACAAATTCTATTGAAAGTATACACAAGACCCTTTTTTATTGCTTTTGGTACCTTCTGGCCACCGTGAACTGTGCTCTGTGATGCCCATGCTCTGCCATGTGCCTCTCTGCCTTGGAGCCAACCAACTATTGGCTGAAACTTCTAGAAACTGCGAGCTAGATAAACCCTTGCCTCTTTAACCTTGGGTGTCGGGTATATTGTCCCAGCAGTGAGAGAAAAGTAACTAAGACAGAAATTTGATACCAGAGAAGTGGGGTTGTTGCTGTAACTATACCTGACCATGTGGTTCAGGAGTCTTTGGAAATGGGTTGTGGGAAAGTTTGGAAAGGTACAGAAACGCAGGCTGAAAAAGTAGACTGGAGTGAAGCGCTTAGGGTGTACTGTATGGGAGATTCTGGTTGGAGCTCAGAAGACCAGAAGAAGGCTGGTAGAAATCCTGCCAGTAAAGACCAGGCTCAGGAGGTTTCTGCTGGGAAGAAGGACTGCATTGGCTGCTGGACTCCAGACGATGTGTGTTATACCTTCTCGGAAAGTTTGTCTGCATTTTGCTGATGTCCAGAGACTGTGCCTGAGACTGAGATTAAGAGTGGCTGACCAATTAATCTGGCAGAAGAAATTTCACGTCTAATGTTGAGGCAGTGGTATGGATACTGTTGGATGTTTTTAGCCAGATTTATGTTGAGAATCAAGACCAAAGAGCAGAGCAAAATGATTTAAAACATTTTGAGATTGGCCAGAAAGGAAGCTCTAGTAAAGTTGCAGCCTGTGAAGATAGAACAGAGGAGATCTTGATTGATGAGAAAGGGTAGGAGAATTAAAACTTTGGCCTGAGGACATCCCAAGAAGCAGCAGGACTCCATCTTTTGCAGCCTCAAAATTGCTAAAGTGAAGAACCTTGCTTTGAGAAGAGAGTCCCAGAGCACTGTGTTTCAGAATGGCGGCCACCTAGGGAAGTTGTTCCTTGGGATTTGGTTCATAGGCACTGGACCCCTACAGCCGAGAGAGAAGGAAGCCTGGCTACTGCTCCAGCTGGCAGCAAACCCTGGCGTCATGCACATGGTTTTAGGTGGATGCAGAATGCAAGAGTTATGGGCCAGGAGGGCTTCCACCCAGATCTCAGAAGAAGGCCGGGAGGCCGGGCAGTGTGCCTGAGAGGGCGGAGTGTGAAGCTGTGAGTGTAAGCCGAGGTGCAGTGGAGACCCCGGAAGTGTGGAGGAGCCAGGAGCGTGGATCATCTGAGGAAAGCTGCAAGGAGGGAGCAGAACTGGCCCAATGGAGAAGCTGTGGGAGCAGTGCCGTAGGGGCAGAGCCACCCAAGCCCTTTGGAGTTTACAATTTGCCTACTGATGGCTGGAGATGCTGGAAGTGGAACTGTGGGACTTAATGTCCATCCTGCTGCAGTTTGGACTTTGGTCCCCTTCCTTTCTATCCCCTTGTTTGTAACTTTTGGAATAGAAATGTGTATCTTGTGCCATTGAATGTTGGAAGTGTTTAACTTTTTGTAGCTAAGAGTTCACCTTAAATTTCAGAGGAGACTTTAGACTTGGAATTTTCAGCAATGCTAAAAAATGTTAGGACTTTGTCAAGTATTAAAGATGAACTAAATGCCTTTTGCATAAAGGGATGTGCATGAGTCTTTGGAGGTCCAGAGCAGAATGTTGTGGTTTGTGTCTAGATGTGACCCCAAAGCCTCTTGCAGTCATAGGGCATTTTCAGAGGTGACAGAATCTAGAGTGTGTGATGCTGGAATTAAGGGTGTGTGATTACTAAATCAGTCTACTGAATGGTTTGGCACCACCCTAATCCCTGTAATCTGAGCAAGATAAAAAGGGCAGAAAGACTCTGTTAAGGTGCCTTTTTGTTTTGCTACCTTCTGGCCACCATAAACTGTTTCTCTTCTGCCAAGCCACCCTACCTTGGAGGTAGCAGATTATGGACTGAAATATCTGCAGACTGTAAGCCAAATAAATTTTTTTTCCTTTAAAAAAGAAAGAAAGTATACACAAGAGAATGAGCTAATGTGAGGACAAAATATCAGATATAGAAGATAGGATTGTGGATAGTGATCATGAAAAGAAAGATTTCTTAAAATACCAAGGGACCATGAAAAATCAATCCAACAGCTGCTAGATGATGCAAAGAAGAGTAAGATTATCACAGTCAATAAAAAAGCAGGAAATAGCACAAAGGACATAAAAAAAACTATTCATGGAAGTAATATCAGAAAATTTCCCAAGCATGGAAAGAGAATTTGACATGCAGATAAGTGAGGGATATAAAACTCCAATTAGCCATGATTTAAAAAAAATCCACACCATGGCATATAACAGTCAAGATTCCAGAAATTCAACACAAGAACAGAATATTAAAAGCTGTTAGAGAAAAGAAACAAATCACCTATAAAAGAAAACCCATCAGAAAACCAAACCAGAGGATCAATGGAACAGATTAGAAGATGCAGAAACAACTCCAGACACACTAAGACGCCTCATCTTTGACAAAGGAGCCAACCATCCTTACTGGAAGAATGATAGTCTCTTTAATAAATGGTGCTGGAAAAACTGGCTTTCCACATGCTGAAGATTAACATTAGACCCAGATCTTTTACTGTGCACTAAACTCAAATCAAAATGGATCAAAGACCTAAATATTATTAAAACAGAAACATTAAATCTGCTGGAATATAGAACAGGTAAAACTCTTGAAGACTTTGATGCAGGCAAAGACTTTATGAACAAAACTGAGATTGCACAGGAAATATCAAAAAATCAATAACTGGGATATCATCTTATTACAAAGCTTTGGGACAGTAAAAGAAACAACAGAGTGAAGAGGCAACCCACAATGTGGGAAAAATATTTTGCCAGCTGTTCCTCAGACAAAGGAGTAATAGAATGTACAAAGAATTGAAAAAAATTTAAAGACCCAATTCAAAAATGGGCATCTGAAATGAATAGACACTTCTTAGATGAAGAAGTGGCAAATAAATACATGAAAAAATGTTCCACATCACTGATCATTGGAGAAATGCAGTGAGATTCCATCTCACTCCAGAAAGAATGGCTGCTATCAAGAAATGATCCAATAACAAATGCCAGTGGGGTTGTGGGGAAAGAGGAACCCTTCTCTGGGAGTGTAGACTGGTGTACCCACTGTGGAAATTCGTGTGGAGATTCCTCAAAAAAACTGAAATTAGGTTCTAGTTGACCCAGCTATTCCCCTTCTTGCTATCTTCTCAAAAAAAGTAAAAGCATCACACCACAGCCATATGTATACACCCAGGTTTATAGCAGCACAGTTTGTAATGGCTAAATCTTATAAACAGCCCAAATGCCCATCAGCCAATGACTAGATAAAGAATGTGGTTTTCTTATACAAAGGAGTACTACTCAGCCATGAAGAAGGATAAGCTGGAGACATTTCCAGCTAAATGGATGCAGTTTGAGACCATACTCTGAAATGAAATAAATCGGATACCCATGTTCAAATATTGGATTATTTCTCTGGTGTTAGAAACTGAAAGTGGCGATAAGGACCAAAATGTATAATAGATTGGGAAATGGGGAGAAAATATTCAAATGAGAAGGGGAACAAGGGAGGGAGGAGGGGGGAAGGAAGGAAGGGAGAAGAAAAATAATGGAAGGAAAAAATAGAAACAAAGCTTTTTAAATAAGAGGAAGGAGTTGAAGGGAAGGGAGGGGAATGAGAAAAAAGAAGAAAGAAGATATATTATGGACAGGTGCAAACTCTCTATGATGAATGTGATCATTATGTATATCTAAAATGCCCCCAATAAAAAAGAAAATCAATGCATTTTAAATGTGTAATCCAATGATTTTAATTTACTTGCAACTTGGGGATACTATCACCACCGCCCCATTTTAGAACATTCCCATCACCAGAAAAAGGTCTCTTGTGCTCGCCTGCAGTTCCTCTTGATTTCCTGAGATAGTCAACCAGCTACTTCCTATCTCCATGGCCCTGGCTTTCTGGACATCTCTTGCTAGTACAACCACACAATCTGTGATCTTTTGTGTTCGACTTCTTTCACTTCGCATAGGTTTTGCAGTTCATTCATATTGTGGCATGGCTCAGTATTTTTCTCCCTTTTTTTTTTTGGTACCAGGGATTGAACTCAGAACCTTGCGCTTTCGAGGCAGGCGGTGGCCCCATTGAACTACATCCTCGGCCCATTTTTCTCCTTTTTATTGCCAAAGCATAGGCCAGCGATGGTGAAAGCCCTTTCAGCACTTTCGATGATGAGCAGCTGGCGGTTGCACACGGACTACAGGCTCCCCCAGCACCCGTAGATTGACGTGTCGCTAGATCACCCTTTCCTGTGTTTTCACGGCACAGACACTTGAGCAATGCCGCTGCTGTCTCTGTGAACACATGTGCTCTATTCCCCCTGGGTCTGTACCCAGGGGTGGCCCCGCTGGGTTGTGTGGTAAACTTATGTTTAAGTTTTTAAGAACTGCTAAGGTGTTCTCTAATGACCTTGTCATTTTTATTTACCATGCCCTTAGTGAAATCTGTTCCAATCAGTGACTTCCTTATCCACCCAATTAATAATCCAGAACACTGGGGTCTCTCTACCTCTTGAGCACGTCTAGAACCATTTCCAAATTCCTTGTGCTATTGTGACTCCTAGCTCAGGCCTCCCCTGTGTTCTGCTTCTCATTCAGCTCTTTATCTTGCCTCCTCCAAACAATTTGTCCTTTTTTTGTTTGTTTTTTGAAGCAGCATCTCGCTTTGTAGCGCAGGCTGGCCTGGATCTCATGGCGATCCTTCTGCCTCAGCCTCCTGAGAGCTGGGATTACAGGCATGTGCCACCATGCCTGGCTCAAAACAATTTATTTTAAAAGAGGTTATGATATGTTTGGAATGAACCAAAGAATATAGGAAAATATACATAATTTCTGAAGCATAAGAATACAACAGGAGCCTTGTGGGGCTACTGCCGAACTCGAACTCGAGACACGGGCACTGCTAACACCGTGGAGTGCCTGAGGCTTCAGCCTCCTCTTCACACTGCATCTGATCAGTGCATTTCTCACCTTCCCTGGTCCCCTCCTGCTCTCAGGAGAAAGCCCAGAGTGCCTATTTCAACCTAAAAGTTCTTCGCGGTCTTTGCCATTCTTTCCCAGGAACTTCCCCACTCCTATTCCCTGTGCTCTCTTCACAGTCACACTTGGGGAGAGACCCCTTCCCCGCTTGGACCAGGCAAAGTGCTCCCCAACACTGGGCACTGCTTTCACTGCAGTGCTCCTTACTTTGTGCTCCCAGCCTGGGTGGTTCCCATCAGAGCAGCTGGGGAGGGCAGGGGCTGCCCACCGAGCCTGCATCTCCAGGGCTAGCACGTGCGGGGCATGGTGGTGCTCAGCACTTTTGGAGTACGAGTGGGCGAGGTGGTTTGGACGCGTCTAGTTGTAGGTTTCTGCCAGGTGTCTGGAGCTCAGAAGGACCTAGGAGATCCAGATTTAGAAGAATGAAGTCACAGAAGTGAAAGCTGCAGCCGTAGGAATACGTGAGACCATCAGGGACAGAGGGAAGTCTAGGAGGGGCTGTTACACTGACTCTACCAGTCAGGCAGGGGAGGGGCCAGGAGGGGAGTGGGGAGCGCTGGGCGCAGGAGGGTCCCAGGAAACACGGAACCCAAGGAGGACAAGCCTCTGCGAGAGCGAGAGCGGGGGAGGGCAGAGCTTGAGGGGGGCGGGCGGGAGCAATGCAGGCGACTGGCCCCAGGGAGCTCCGGTGCTAAGACTGCAGGGCTGTGGGTTAGAGTGCACAAGGAAGGCCGTGAGTGTACAGGGAGGCGAACACGGAAATACTGCCCACGTCCGGTGTGAGCGTGGGGTGGGGCACCCCCGAGGGGCTGGGGGCGCACACGTCCGAAGGGCAGTTGTGATTTGGGGGAGGCAGGAGTTAGCTTTCGCTCAGATGTTTCTGAGCCTTTGCTCTCTGCCAGACACCGAAGCTGAGCGTTTTCTGGGCTTGTGAGAAAGATCCAGTGGAGTGTGAAGACAGAGCCACTGGAGGGACGTGATTTACACAGCGCGAATCCAAATGACACGGCGCGGGGCTCTGCAAAAGAGGCCGCTTCTGCCAAAGGAGGAAAATAGTGGATATTGAGCCCTTGCCTTCTGCTTCCAAATTCAGGAAGCTTTTTGGCAGTTTGTTTCCCTCCTCCCAGTTTTGGAAGGCAGATGAACGTGGCTTCCGGTCTACCCGTAAATCCTGGGAGCGGGTGGAGAAAAGGAGGTGGAGTTATACCTTCCGTCTGCCCGGCCGCCGTGTGGACGTCGTGTTTGTTCTTCTGCCTAAGCGCCCCTCCTAATCTGCACATACTCACAAGTGGAAGGCACGAGGGTCTTTCCCAGGTTTCATCTTCCATTTTCCGTGTGGCGGGGGTTTCAGGCCTCAGCCCTGAAAGATGACACAGGAGGGAGGGAACTGTGCGATTTCTGGGTTTAGGATGCTGGGCGTTTTAACAGACTCCCGCCGGGAGAGGGCGCCCCGGGGCTGGAAGAGAATGCGGCGCAGGCAGGGGCTTGAAGTCAGCCTGGCTTCATTTCTGTCAGTGTTTCCAGTAGCCCAGAGGTATTTACGGGTTAAAATAAAAGACTGAAAGAGAGGGAGAAGGAAACACAGACTCACACACACGCACAGATGCCTAGGAACAGCCACACACGTAAAACAGGGTCACGGATGGCTCCCTCACCCACCCTACCACCCACAGCTTCTGCTCCAGTCAGGTGGTTTCCAGCCCTCCCTGAACCACCCTGGGAACAGCGGCAGATTCTCAGACCTACAGTCCCAGGCCTGGACAGTAAGTCTTCAAGGGCAAGAGGGCCGGGGATGTAGCTCAGTGGTGCCGCCGCCTGTCTTGCAAGCGCAAGGTCCCGAGTTCGATCCCCGGTACTAAAAAAAGGACAAGAGCCAGAAGTCTGTATTTTTGCAAAGATTCTCTCCTTGTCCCCATTGTAGTCAGGCTCTTGGACCTTCCGAGAGCCGCGTCTGTGCTCTTCCTCACAAAATCCCTCAAGGCAGGAACCCTGCTCAGTCAATTAGCAAGAAACTGCCCCCCCACCCCCCACCCCATCTGCCTCTCCACCTTGAGGATCAGGTTCTTCACCAGCACTGCCTGGCCCCAGGCGGGGTCTGGCCCTGCTGGGCCGGCTCCAGGGCTCTCCAGGGAGAAGCCTGCTGGTCGGAATCTTCCCTCTTCCCTTGCCCTTCATGTCTCTTTCCTTTTGGTAATTTTCCACTCGCCAGTCTTCGTCTTGCTGTAAATTCAGCTGTAAATCCCCGTTTGCCCAGCCTGTGTTCTGTGGTTGGGCTCCTTCTCCCAGGGAACAGTCCTGTGTGGGGTCTGGGTTCTCTTTGCCACTGTAGCCACTCCCCAGCTGTGGAATTCCCTGACACTGCAGGTGACTCTGAAGTACCCTGTGGTGGGCAGACTGGAGATGTCCACTTAGGTGACCAGGTAAACACTTCACAGCTCAAGTGAGACTCAGAGCTCTAGGCATCAACACAGTGGCTGGGAAACGGTTGTGTTATCCTGAATAAGGGCAGTTTTTGCTTTTTACTTCCCCATGTTCTGGTTCCACTCAGAGGCAATCACTATTAAATCTTGATTCCCCCCTGAATCAACTCCATCTTTTTTTAGGCAATATATTTTTATTGCTATTTCTTGATTGTGCAGGTTTAGAAGTTATTCACTGATTTCCTACTAAGGAATATCGGATTTTTTTTTTTTTTTTTTTTTTTACAACGCAAACACTCATTCCTCTTCTAGGTTCATAATACTATAATATCCCAATTTTAATGAAGTCACAAATCAGTATTCGTATTATTGTTATTCATTGTTTATAGCTGTATTATGATATAGAGTTGTATTATGTATTATGATTGCATCTTTTCTTCTAGTCTTTATTTTCCTGTGGGAGTTAATAATCTTCTCATTTTTATTTGTTT